>NC_089979.1:63016178-63316178 GCF_036417845.1 Apteryx mantelli
CGCGGAAGTGCGGTGTGTCTCGACAGGATCGCCATCGGGTGGTTCCTTGCATTAGTAGCTTCGTGAGCGGAGCTGTGTGCTGCCTCCCCTTCTTCCGCTTCTTAACGCAGGCGGTGTCCTTGTCTTCGTCGGTTCAGCGGCCATAGGCGGGATTGCTCAGTTCCAACAGACTATAGCCCCCCCCCCAAAGCCCAGCCATTCCTCCAGAATTTCTCCTTCTTGTTGTCGAGCAATCCAGACTCGGCCCGCTACTTTCAGCAAGGCTTTCTTAACGCAGCTCAGTATTACACACAAGCATAAGCCTATAATTATGAGGATTAGCAAAATGCGCAAGCCTTCAGCGAGCAGTCCTATTAGCCACTGTGGTAGATTGCCAAACAGGTTAGTTAGCCATTCGTCTAATAGCGTTTATTGTGGGCTGCGTGCAAGCTTACATACAGGTGCACTTCGTTTCCACCCCTAGGCTGCGCGTCACACCGCGTGATCTTCCGCTACGCCTAGTCTACCGCTTCTCATGCAAATATCTTGTCTATGCAGTTTCCCAAGATCCACCACAGAGTTTAATACTTTTTAAGGGCTTACAGCTTTTCAAAAATGTTACTGCTTATGATTTTTAGGTCAGTAGAGAGCTGTGCTAAGTACCATTCAGTATTTATTTCAGTTTCCATTTCTGTTCTTCATAAATATCAACAAGTAGTATCAAAGTAAAGTTATGATATGAAACTGGGAAATATGTTACGCTTCAAGAAACATGTGAAAATTATTCTGTGGCCACCTGCACCCTATATTCCTGTGCAAAACTTCTACTCTGTTAGACCAAAACAAAGCAGAACACATATAATGTGCTTGAAAGCAGTGGGGGGGTTTTCACATGAAAATGCAAGGAATTGAGATTAGGCTTTTGTCTTTAGTGTTTGGAAATGAAATATCATTTGCATGAGAACTAAAATATTTTAGCTTAAATACTGTTCTGAAAAACATTTTGTAGTGACACTGAGAAAATTCTTAAATATTTTAACTCTGAGGATGAAATTCTGACTTCATCAAAGTCAAATCTTCCACTCATTTATCAGGAATGAAGTTTTCATTATTCTTTTTCAAAAGTTTATATCAGAAGGGAAATATACATCTCTTACAGATGCATTAAGGATTTATCTGGAACATTATCCTGTGATGGTTATAAACATCAGATCATGCTCTGGACCAAACTGAATAACTGCTCTTTGCATTGCAGAAGATAACAAACAGGTGATCACACTAAGCCAACAACAACTTGTCTATGGAATCAGATCACCCTAAAAAAAGCCACAATTAAATTAGAATAGTCAGAGACCCTGCAAAAAGTTCTGGCAATTTTTATATTGCTCCAAAACATTTGGGAGCAATGTGGAAAAGATAACCAAGGGAAAAAAAACACCCCCTCCCCCAAAACACACCTCTCCCACACTGGATTTTTGTTCTGCAATAACATTATACTGTATCAGCTCATCTGTATGCCAATCAGTATGTTACTTGATACCATTATTGTTCCTATAAATGCAAAATTCACCTGAAAATGTTTGACCCACACCTCTTTTCTGCGTCAGAATTTTCTCCTATATTGAGCCCAAGGAGGGATTGCTGTACAAGCAAAGATATGAAAAGTCAAAGTAACTTTTTTACTGCTAACAGTTCTAAATGGAGAGGCCGAAGGACAAGACTGCCCAACAAGAAAGAGAGATTTATGTGTGCGCCGTAAAAGTGGTTGAGATACAATAATTATACCAATACTTATAGTCTAACTGTCACACACAGAGATTCCTATGCAAGTATTGCAGTATGTGAATCAGACATCTAAGTGCATTGTATTTTATGCAATGAATTGCATAAAAAAAGAAAAAGCATAGGTAGGCACCAGTGATTTAAAAGAGAAAAAAAACCTCAATAAATTATGTCTATTAAAATATATTGTATTCTAAATAATTATCTTATTTGGAATGTGGAGCTGTACATCAGCAAGCCCAAGAGTGACTGGCCTTTTTGGCAAAGAACTGTATAGCTAAAGTTTCAGTTCATGTATTTATTTTTTATTTTTAAACTGCACTTAAGTATGCCAGTAAAAAGCAAGAAAATTGACATTATCAGTCAGATTAAGTTAACCTTTTCTTATTTTACATTAGCTTTATGTGAGTTCTGTCTACACGGAGCTTGTTTATGTCTTAAAATAAGAAAGAAACATCTCAATGTTTCTACAGTGGACTTTTCTGTGTCATTGAATTCTGAAAGCTTGTGGCATTTTATCAGTGTCTTAAAAAGAATAAAAAGAACATAGAAAAAAAATTCTATTAAAGAAGAGTTGTACCCCTGTGGGAACAAGAGAGAATTCAGGGAGAAAGATAAGGGGGCACAGAGGAAAAACAGTACGTGGCAGCCAAAGCACATCACCCTTTTGCAGCATGAGTAACGAACTAGCTGGTGAAGGCCAGACAGCTTGTTCCAGCTGCACGGCGGAGGAGGGAGCGATAGGGGGGTATCACGGTCCGCCCCTGACCACAAAGGGTTGCATCCCAAAAAATAATTGCTGCTCACAGACTAACTGTTGACCTATAGTACCCCCAGCCTCATTATCCCTGCTTGCCATATTAAAAATCACGCCCTTTGCTGCATAACGATATGTAAATAAGGGGGGCATACCCCCAACAACCGCGCAAATGGCAATCTGGCCAATGAAGTATGTCTGCCGCGCTTCCACATCCCACCTTCAGCAACTATAAAACAGCGGATAGCTCACTAAAGTTTTTGGAAGGGAAGAAAATTGAACCGCCGACCTGTTCACTGGAGATTGCTGACGAGCGAGCCTCCTTCTCCCCTCCCCCAAACAGGGACGCCTCTTTGGTAAGACTTGCGCCTCCGACAAACGTTGGACGTTACCCGGGAAAATATATTATTATTGAAAGCGCTTGTTAGTTTGAGCTCATAGAAAGAACATTTGTAGCAGCAAGTGCATTTATCAACGGCAGTTCCGAACCTGTTGTATCTGTCGCTTTAATAAAATCTTATTCTTTTCACTTTGCAAAACTGTCTCAGGGAAAGTCCTCAAACAGGGGGGCTCTGGCAGGCCAACATAAATTATAAAGATAAGGAAGGGCCTTCCGTCCCTCCCTTTCACGCGACAACCCCAAGCATATTGTTATGGAGGTTGTTGGTGACTTTACACAAGCATGTCTTTCATCTGCCAGCATTCACACACCTTGAAAGAACTTATAGGTGTAACATCTAGGATGAATTTCTCATTTAAAATGCACTCATTCACAGTATGGAAACACATCCACATCCCATCTTGTGATATAATTTTGATGCAATGGTAACTCTACAGTCTGCCTGGTGAGCTCTTATTAGATTCCCATCTTCCTGTGAGAATGTCAACTTTTTCCATAAGGAAATCACACACTGGAAAATCTCAAGGCTTTTAGTTTTTTCTGAATTACAATAATTTCTCTACCACCTAACTTCAATTTTCAAGAGAAAACACATTTTCTACCCAGACATGTTAAGAACATCACCTGCCCTTCTTTTTGCCTAAAGGGAGGGCAGGTGCAGGGGCGAGAGACACTTTCAGGGAGTACCTTATTTGCTGCAGGACCAGCCACTGCTCAGAGTGCAGGAAAGGCAAGAACCTAACTCTCATAGCTCTAAGAACACTAACTCTCAGCTTTCTTGGGAACAGTTTGGGAAAGCAAGGTGTGCTGCATCAACTGGAATGTACTGAAAGAAAGAAAAAAAAAACAAAACTCTAAAGAACTTGGAGGAAGAAGAGGAAGTGTAGCATAGTGACCATGAGGAAGACAGTTTCCTTTAACAGAGCTGGACAGAAGAACTTGTGAATTATGAGCTGAAAAACTGCCCTCTGGTGTTTGTCCTTGCTGTGTTCGGAGAAAGAGTATATTCTCTCTGTATATTCTCTCTAAATAAACAGATCTGCACTAGTAAAATATCCAGATGAATATCTTCTAATAGAAAGCTATCATCAGGAGTCTGAATATTAAGTAGTCACTCAGAAAAGGCAAACACATTTTAGCATATAATCACAGAATAATTCAGGTTGGAGGGACCTCTGGAGGTCATGTGGTTCAACTTTCTTCTTAGAGTAGGGTCAGTTTACATCAGGCTGCTCATTGCCTTGTCCAGTCAAGTTTTGAATAACCCCAAGGATGGGTAACCTGATCCAGTTTTTGATGACCCTCATAGTAATTACTTTTTTCCTAACATATAATTGGATTTCTACACGTTATAGTTATGCCTGTTGCTTCTTATCCTGTCACTAGGCACTTCTAGGAAGAGCCTGGCTCCATCTTCAACTTACCTTTCATTAGGATTTTTTGAAGACATCAGTTGTCTTTCTTTGTAAGACTGAAGAAAGCCAATTATCTCAGCCTCTCTTTGTACTTTGTGTGCTGCAGCCCTTTAACCATCTTGGTTGCCCTCCGCTGGACTGGCTTCAGTATGTCCTTGTCTTTCTTCTACTGGGGAGCCTCAGACTGGATACAGTGTTCCAGATATGGTCTCACAAGCATGGGATAGAGGGGAGTAATCACTTTCAGCTTGCTGGTTACATTCTTGCTAATACAGCCCAGAATGCAGTTAAAAAAGACATCCCCACAAGGATACACTGCTGGCTCATGTTTAACTTGACCACCAGGATGTCCAAGACCTTTTCTGCAGAGCTGCTGTCTATCCCATTGGTTCCCAGCTTGTACTGTGGTGTGGGCTTATTCCATCCCAGGTGAAGGATTTTCCAATTTGCTTTGCTGAATTTCTTGAGGTTCTTGTCAGCCCACTTCTCCAGTCTGTCAAGGACCCTTGGAATAGCAGCTCTGCCCTCCAAAGTATTGAATGCTCTCCCCAGTTTGGTAGCATCTGCAAATTTGCCAAGGGTGCATTCTGTCCCATCATCCAGGCTGTTAACTGTTAAACATTAATATTTAATACTAAACATTGCCATAGGCATTAAAAGGTATTGGCCCCTGTATCTGAGAAATTCCACTAGTAACCAGCTCCTACTTGGACTATGTACCTCTGATCACAACCCTGTCAGCTCAGTGCTCCAGTCAGTTTTCCATCAAGCTTCTAGTCCACCTGTTCCATGCACATTTCACCAATTCAGTGGTGCCCAGTGAGAGGACAAGAGGCCATTGTCACAAATTGAAACACAGGAAATTCCGTCTGAATGTAAGAAAACACTTTTTCACTGTGAGTGTGTTTGAACACCGGAGCGAGTAGCCCAGAGAGCTTGTGGAGTCTCCATCCTTAGAGATATTCAAAACCTGACTGGACAAAGCCCTAGGCAACCTGCTGTAGTTGGCCCTGCTTTGAGTGGGGGGATTAGATGATCTCCAGAGGTCCCTTTCAACCTCAATGATTCTGTGCTTCTAGACTAGATAGGGTTAATCCTGTAAGCAGGTACTGCTTCTAAACTGTTTCCTTTGAGCCATATGGTGTCCTCATAGATCTCAACTGCTTCCCCCCCCCCCCTTTTTTTTTTATTAAAGACAAAGTCTGGACATTATCTGGAGTGAAAAACTCACCATTTTGCTAGAGCTTTGCACCATCAGTAATGACAATAATATAAAAAAGTTCAGCTCAAACTTTTTTCTGGCCTCAACTGCTCTTAGCATCTTTTTTCTTTAAAGAGTCATTATTTCTGAGAACCATTTACCATTTTCTATCTGCAACAAAAGGAAGATGTTTCAGGCAAACCCTACTAGCTTGCACTCTAAATCAAATAGCAAGGTAGGACACATTATTACGAACATGTATTGAGACTGAAGGGTCTTGAAAAGTGCAACTCAGTTTTTCCATTTTCCTTCCAATTAAATTAACAGATTGAGGGAGCTTTCTGCCTATCTGACAACAGTGCATATTTTATCTGATAATATTTCATTAGAGAAAACCACAGGGAAATCCCAGGCTGGAATTTTGATTTCTTCTTTTTGTAATGGACTCTGGCTGCTACCCTGCCTTATAATTAAGCAAGCTGTCAATATGTATTGCAGCCACAAGACAGTATCCTCTGTCAGTACTTTTCCCAGATGAAAAGTGAATTAGAAACATTTTCACATCTGGCTGAAAAAGGTGAAAATTGGCAAATACAAAGCTATCACAGTGCATCAATCTCCTGCATGATTATTAACCATTAAAGTTCTTCATTTTTTCTAAACCTACATGAGAGTTGGTACCCTCTCAGAGGTAGATCAATAAATGTGAATACAATTAAATTAAATCATCTGGTGGATAAAATTCACTCTGAGAAGTCATGCCAACTGTAATGGGAAGTGGAAAACCTTTTGCATAGGGTTTGGTTTTAGATGTTTTTAGTTCAGAGAAAGGTCTGGAGAAGCTGGATAAGCTGGAACAAGGCATTAAAAACTACACTAGATATTTTATAGCCCTTCGCCTAATGACATGGAATGCCTATGTGGAACTGGCCACCTCAGTACCAATAAACCAGAACAACTTAACTGATTAAAGAAAGGAAAACAAGTAGCAAAAGAATAGAGTATGGATAAAATAAGAAAGATGAGGGTGGGTGCCTGGTTCCTAACAAAAAATATTGTGGTTGCTTCAGGCTGTGCAAGCAAAATAAAGCAAGATTTGTAGGTGTTCTGAAAGAGAAAGATTCAAGTACAAGCAAGGCAGCAAGCAAAGTCTAAGAACCACAGAAGGCCTGAAGAATAAATTAACACATAACTGCCTGTCTTGACAGCTTAATATTTGGAATATTGGAGTCTTTTAACCCAGGCTGTGGAAAAACTGAGATCTGCTATTTAGCAGCATTGACAATATAACTTTTTTTTTCAAAGGAACTGTTTTTGAGTGCACACAGCCCTAAATACTGGGATTTCAGAGGTGCCCTGTTAACTGCTCTTTACACTCAAGAACCCGTACATCAAGTCTACCACTGGAGAGAAAATGTCTTTAGACAATGTTCCATAAATGAAGCCAGACATTCAATATCACTACTGCAATATTAATAAGAAAGGATGAAATCAGGTTTGGTATTTCCAACACTCATGATGGGACACTATTGCATTAATTGTAGGTATTTACAGAGCACACTGACAAAAATGTGTAGAATGAGTGCAGCTACAAATGCAGGTATTTCCTTTGCTTCTGTAATAAGCATCAATAATATCAAAATCATATCTTTCTTTGATTCCTAGCAGTGCTACACCAGATCTAACTAAGAAATATAGTTACTTATGCAACTTTTGGCTAGCACCACGTGAATTCACTGTGAGGAAGGAGAATGTATTCTGCTGTTTGCTTCATGCCAAAAGCAGAGGCAAAATGTTTCTGGACACACCTGAACATGGGACAAACAAATAGAGGAGTTAACCTGTACATGAGAAACAACTGAAGGCTGCAGAATGAAGTTCCCTGCTGCCCTCAGGGCAGCGCTTCACATTCTTGCAGTCCTGTTGGCATCTGAGAGGTATCACTAGGGAAGTAAATGCTCTTTGATTCTGAATCAACAAAGACCACTGTCAAAATGCATATTTAGGACAGGAGGAAGTAAAGCACCACAAAGGCACAGAGAACTTTATTAGGTAGGCACTGTTCTGATGCCCTTTTCCCCTTTGCTGTCCAAGGAGAAGCTAGAATATTACTTTCTTCCACTGTACAGTGCCATAGAGATTTTATCTTTTCTTTTTTTTTTTAACTCTCCAAATTCTCTTCTTTTCACTCTGCTTAAAAATAAGACACTGGAAGCATTCCCCTTGGTAGCCATTCTAAGACCCTGCCGCATAATATATTTAGTCACTGCAAGATTAAAAAGCCTTTCAAATAGTATATGATTTAGCAAGAGCAAAGGAAATTAGAAATAGATTTTTACCTTGTGAATCTTAAGAAATAAGTAAGATACTTTAAGTGAGTCCTTCTACAGCAAAATTATTGATTACCAAAAAGGCTTTGGCTGCACCATATTAAGAATCTGGGTATTACTCCTTGAAGTGCATTTTCTAGCTCAGATATGCAGATTATTATGAAATTTGCTTGAGAAGACATAAATTAAAAGTAAACAAACCATCTCTCCATGCACACATATCCCAGATAGAAGCTGACTTGCAAGAGAAATGATAGTCATTTAAAATCTGAAAAAGAAATTTAAGTGTAGTTTTATTACTTGCACTAAAGTCTCTTCAAATTCACATTTAGTAATCTTAGAGTCTCAGCTCATGCACAGAAAAATCAACATGAAGGTCAGTGTCAGGGAGTAAGAGGGAGAGGAGCTCAGTGAAAACATACCCTTACCCTGGTACCTGAAGATAAAGCTTTTTCACTACCTTCTTCTGTATTTAGATAGCTGCATATAGATTGAACAAGGGAGGAACAGCATTTTCTGCTGCAGTTCAGAAAATAAAGAGATGTAACTAGGTTTTGCAGGCCGATGTAATAGAATTTGGACAGAAGACGGTTATAAACAATTACCAGTTATTATTAATGGATGCCAATTAATGTCACAGTAGATGGTAAGTATGCACTGAACCAAATAAATAATTATTTGACCTATACATTTTTTTTTCCTCTCTGCAGAGTTCTTTGGAATTTAACATCTGAGTTTTGCCCCTAATTTGAGTTTGGTCCACAAAAAAAAAATACTATAAATTACATTTTGATACTGTTTGGACTCAAGCCAATTGGCCTGTCAGGGCATATAAGCTGGGTCACAAGACAACACAAATCTTTCAGCAATAACCGAAATGCACCATATTATTTCTTAAGTTAAACACATTACCTTGAGCTATTTTATTTGCTCTCAGCACTTTCTTGCAATATACAGACTTATCATTAAGCTTGCATATTTTCAAAAACATGACAACAACATGAACAGAGCTTAAAATTGATTCCATTCACAATATTTAGAATACTGCATCAACTCTTACCACCAACGCACAAGGCTCAAGGAAAAATGGGTCAATGGATGGGAATGTATCATAACCTGCCAAGAAAGTTGACAAACAAAGTTTCAACAAATAGATGCTCTTATTGACAAGAGGAAGAAGTGAGGCCCCAACAACATGCCTGCTTCTAATCAGCTGAAATCATCATTTTTTTCAGAATATGGAGCAATGCCCAGCAGCTCTTTCACTCAGCATAAATCTGGTGCTGGGTTTCCTTAAATTTGTTTCCTAACTTCTCAGCCTCTGCTTAGATTGCTTCACATTTCAAGCATTTCTCTGAAACCAGGAGAGACACAATCTTGTTTTTATAGTCATAATTCTTATTCCATAATCAATATTTAAAGAAAATTAAAGAATAAAAACCACAGGACCTGTAAATTTGCAAGAACAGGTAACAGTATCCATGATGTTCTGTTGTTGTACTTCGTAATGTAAGGTTTAATATGCTCATGCAACGCTAACTCACCAACCTAAAAGGGGTGAGTTAGACTGCTGCAACTCTGATGCTTTATTTAAAGCTCTTCACAGCCTGTGTATGTAGCCCTTCCTTCAGGCATCTAATACTTAAAAGTCACAACAATCCAAAGTCTTCTCTACTGCAGGCTTTAAATGTAAGCCAGCATCTATCCCTTTGTGTTATTTTAATGATTCCATAAATGCACCAACAATATTCCTGTGTATTAAACGAAATGCATAAATAAAATCAATAGATTTTTACATTATTAATTTAAAATACTTATCAAAAATGGAGAGTCTGTTCTATAAATAACCAGAGCATAGAGTTCATATTCCATAACTTATGAATTATAAATCACCATTGTAGAGCTTATAGAAGAGCAACACAAAAAGAATGGACAATTCAGCTATCCTTCATTGCAAAACTCAGCTACTGAGAAAACCCAAGAGGCTCACACCCATGATTTTCTGCAACACTTCCTTCTAACAATATCACAATATTCATTGAATTAGCCCTCACGTTTTGTGGATAACAACCAAGACTGACTTGTTATGTTCAGAACGGATATTATCAAGTAGGTGGTAGCTTGCATGTTTCATTATCGAACCCTTCAGTGCTGTTCTCTCAGCATAGCCATAGCATGAAGTAAAGTTGTGCGTTAGAAAAGGCTCTCACAGATTCGCTTCTATTAACCTTTTGTGTACCATCTTTAAAGGTGTTGAAAACAAGAAAGCAGAACTTTTAGCTTGTAATGCCTCTCCCTCTGTCTTCAAAGGCCCTAAGCAAAGAGAGTTTATAGGCTGAATACTATGGTGCTCTATGGAAATGTGAGCATAAGCAGCATGATAAGGGCTGACGTCATTAGAGTGGCTTTGAAGAAGAGCGTTACATATGTTTTCCTCTTTTGCCTTCAGAAAGTACCAAAGGCTCCCTGCAATGTAATGTAATAAAACACCTAATTACTATGGGTTATATGGGTGATTTGTTTCCTTTTGTCTCTTCTATTCCTTATCCTCTGATCTAAAGCATTAAGACTCAACAATGATTATAAATGTTGCATTAAGATATTGTAGCTGAAAGCAACACAAACTCCAAATAATGGCAATCTACATACTAAGTTAGATAAAGACAATGGAAAGAATATATAAATGAATGCCATTCTGGCATGACGATGGAGGGAGTCTGAGTCAGCATAATGCCTTATTTTGCCCTGGAGAAAATGAAGGTCAGCATCCAAATGGCTAAGTCTCTAAACCCTGTGTTATGTTTGCGGCACAAAAAAAGAAATGGTATCCTATGACTAGCATCACTAATCCTAACTATCAACATTTAAAAGCAATTGCATTAGTTAAAGATTCTGTTCATAATGTTTATTTCTTTTGGTATATACAGCTGAATTAAAACACATCTTTCCCAAACTGTCATTGTTAATGTGCACTGTATCCTCTTTTACAGCTTTTTCAGAGACAATTGTTTTGATCGTGAGAGGAGATGTTTTTAATAATGGGACAAGTATAATGGGACTTTAGGCAGCTAGATGACAAGGTTCATTAATGCTTTACAATATAAGCGTTAATATACTACTAAAGAAATCATTAACTGTGTGTTAAAAGAAAATACAATCTCACTCAACTGATATAGGTCACCCATAGCTGCCAGAACGCAAGCTTTCCAGACATCCCAACTGTCTCTGGAGTATCAGAGCTAGAGAGAGATGGCAAGGTTCAACTCATCCTGCTCTTACTTTAATGGCAGACTTCTTTCAAAAAAATAATTCTTTAATATCTTTTCATAATAAATAATACTTGTCTTAATTCTGAAGCTGAAACTTGAAATTATTTATTAGAATAATCCTGGGGAAACAAGGTAAATCTCTACATTCAGTTTTAACACATCTACAGTTTTATTCAATAATTGTTCAAATCTCCAAGGCTTATTTTGAATGGTTATTTATGATGCCTTCAAACATCAGGAGTACTCTGACTAGTCACACGCTAATATCTGAAGGTGCTCTCTATCAGATAGTTTAAAGAAGCAAAAAAAAAAAAAAAAGATTATAGCCTCATCTTCAGTTTCTTTCAAGATTTTTCAAGCCTCCAGTTATTTTTGGCTCCCACAGATTACATTTTGGGGAACAACAGGAAAACCTGTAATAGCCAGACTGCCATTAAAATGATGGGAGCATAAAAAATAACCGTAAGGTAAAAGGAGGAAAACTTCCCCTTATGAAAAAACTTCATACTGTCAGAAGTGGTCTTAAAAGACTTCAAGACCTGAATTCAGGAAAGCAAATCTACAAAACTGACTTAAAAAGCCATTTTCATTTGGTTCTGAATGACTGAAATCACATGGAACAAGCTCTTCTTGCTTTCCTTTGCTCAGCTCAGGGGAAAAGACACAGGAACAAAAACAAATCCAATACTCAGAGAAGAACAAGGAATTATTATAGCCATTACACAAGGCCCTCGTGGAATCTCAAGTGAAGCGCTCTGTACAGTTCTGACTACTCAAGAAATTCAAGCTGGGACAGGAGTAGGGAAGGAAAGCCATCACTGATGACGTGATTTACAAGAGAAGGTTTTATCTTTATCTAAATGAATGGAACCTATAGATCAGATAAAAAGCCCTACTGAGATTTTTCTCTTACCCTTCATAAAAATTTACAGTATTGCAAATCAAATACATAATTTAACAATTCAGAATAACAGACCTTTATCTGGATGGGAAACACCTTTGACTTTTTTGTGTTTTTAATCAGATGATTAATGGGTTAATTTTTAAAAAATAACACTTTTTCTGCATAGTAGTATTTTAATTAAACTTTCTCATATGTAAGGTAAATTCCTATTCCATTGCTGAGACTTCAGTACACAGAAAACATGATTTTACTGAGTGCTGTAGCAACGCATTCTCTTCAGCATGATTACACACATAGGGCCTCCTGTTGCTCAGTGGAAACAGTAACATTGAAAATATCGAGTAAACAGAAACCTTCATACAATGGTAGCAACTTGACCATTAAATCCATTTTAATAGACTTCTCCAATGCACACATTAAGCAAAAATAATAGTATTGAGCAATATAGCCTTTTGCTGAGACAATTTCAAGAAACAAGCAACAGACCCTCAAAATGAAGTAAACCAACTTTGCATAGTGAATTAAAGAAACTGCATTTTACACTTCAAAAAAAAAAGTAAAAACTCAAGTGTTTTTGTAAATAAACCAAGCTTTTCAGTAGATTCCAGAGTTCAGACCACAGCTGATCCCATGGTTCAGAAAAACTGGAAAACCACTTCTGAGCAATGACATATGCTTGCAGCAAAAAGGAAGACTATTCCACATTGCAACACATTTTATTACCATTCAAAAGTGATGTTATTTCACTGAAGGAGAAAAAAAGTCATATTACAAAACATAGAAAACACATACCCTGAGAGTTTAAAACTGAGCATTAACAGGGTTAAGAAACAAGAATAAGCATTTTAAAACATAGAAGAAAACAGGAACAGACACATTCAATAGATATCTAGTATTAAATTCCATTTACTTACAGCAAGCAATGCCATATAATTTAGAGGAGAATGATAATGATTCACTTAAGAGAATATCATTATTTTGCTAAGTAAAACTGGAAAAGAGTGAAAACACTTCAACAGAAGCAATCTGCTGAGAATTCAAGTGGTGCTAAATAGAAAACTACCAGTACAAAATTTAAAATATTGTTAAAATAAGCTTCAACATGCAAGCCTAGGAGACATTCCAGGCCTCTGTGTTTTCTGATGATAACAGGGAGCTAATGACACCGTAGTGAAGTGCCCTCACTTTTATAAATGTATCCTCTTTCACCTAAAATCTAACTTCATCCTGTTTTCCAGTACTCTTACCAGAGGCTGATCCACAACCTCATTGCTCCAGTGTTTCCTAGGGCTGAGGCCAATTGCATCCGTTTGCTCTTGTGCCAGCATTATTTCTGAGCTCAAAACAAGACTGTCCTTGCTCTAGCACATCCCTCCTCCCTACATCACACTTGGAACAAGTATATTCCCTCCAGATCTTTATGTTGGCTCACTCTTTGAAGCATGGAAGACATTAAGATTAACACACATTGCCTTTTATTAGCAGCAAGCAAAATGCTTTCACAAAGTCAGTTGTTGTGATTCAGCATTGTAACACACTTTATCTTTTAGTCTGGGTGCTAAGAAATCAGCAGTTCTACCCTTCCAATGAGAAACGAGTTAAATCAAACTGAATCTGTGGAGAGGGATAAAGGGAAAACAACACATCAAGCCAAAAAACTAATACAAGTAGGTAAGAGACCATCCCCCTAGAACCCTGACTTTCATTCTCCAGGTGTAAATTATTGGAGAAATAAATACCCACTACTACTTTCTACCACCCAGTGGGAAGTTGCTCTGTGGAACTTTATTACCCACCTCACAATTTATTGCCCATATTCTGAAAGCCCAGTTCTTGGGGAACACATTCTAATTGTCTTCTCCTTGAAGACTGTATATTTTCCAGGGATTTAATGCCAGGTTGAGGAGAACTGATCTGTTGCTCCAAAGGCAGGTTTGTGCAGGGGCTTTTGATCCTGGTGGCCATTCTGGATGGCTCGCACACACACACAAGATTATGTCAGTCCTCCCTCTGCCATGTGTTATGATCTTTCTGCTGACTATCTCTTGTGGCTGTTTGTCCCTACAACATTTCAGCTTTTTGTTGTTGTTCTATTAACTAAAAAAAAGTCGGTGACATCTAGAACTTTTCAGAAAACCCTTACCAGAAGGGAAGGTGCACTTCTGGATGAAGTCTCTTTCATTCCTCATGTTGTCTTTGACAGTTCCTTGTCTCAGTCACAGTAAGTGTAGTTTGCTTCTCTGAAAATTTTCAAGTCCAGATACAAATGATTACATACTGTTTCATAACTGACTTGCAAATATGGGCCAGACCAACCTGTGCCTTGTTTTCCAAGAAATGACAGAATGGCAGAGTCTGTCCATCTACTATTTTTACGGAGAAGGGAGATGAAAGAAAGGTAACCCTACAGCAGGCCAAACTAACTCATCAGCTTCATAAGCTGTCTTTAGAGGATTCAAAATTAAGCCCATAGCTAGCCCTGAAAAGAGCACTCATGTTCCTCTTCCTCATTCTGTTAGAAGGTTTTAATAACTAGCAATGTGAAATTAATGGAGCTGTGTTGTTAGCACACCATCTGGTCTTCTTCTGGTTGACCAGGTTCAGAAGACACTGAATTCACTGCACACATTATGAATAAGCCACTGTAACTGGTACTATGTCTCATTTGTGTTTTTCTCCTTCTCCTACATTAAATGTTGATGACACAATTGGTCACATATTTTTTCCTCACACATTAGTCCAGTCTAAAAATATGGAGACATTCATTTCATACTACCCCCCCCCCCCAAACACCATCTATTTCAGAATTGGGTTTTTTTGTATTGAGTTTGTTCATGTTATTGTTTGGTGCCCAGAAGTGCTTTCTGGTTTTTTTGAAGTCCATCGCTTTCTCGGGATGGGAAAACTTTGCATATCTTTTCATGAAAGATTTTTTCTGTATTAAAGAATAAGAAATCCTCTCTTTCCAAAAGGAGAAATTTTCTCTCAGACAAGGAAAGACAGACATTCAAGCATTTGGCTTCCTCTGTCTTGCATATATTTTCTCTGTAGGAAATGCTGGGAGTCCACATCTGTACAAGAGAAGAAATCTGCAAAATGTGCATGACCTCAAAATCTTGAGCAGCCCTGAGACTGGCAGATGGAACATCAAACAGCAGATCATAGTCACTTACACAGAGCCACCAAATCAATTTAACTAATTCATACACCATATTTTCCAATAATTTATTTTCATTATTATCACTCCTATTTGCAGGGTGATCTGAGAAGCTGAGTTTAATTTACTAAAAGAGTATTTTTTTCCCTTCCCCCCCCCCCAAAAAAAAAAGTGGTAAGTATAGGAGAGAGATGAAAAAGAAAGCTAAAACATCTGGTCTAAGTGGTGACATATTATCATAGTTACTGACTGTCAGACGGAAAGAAATTTAAGAACAGCTCTTAACTCAGCAAAATACTTCTCTATTCCTTTTTACCTTTTCCGCCCCCTAAAAGCTTGTTCTTTCCCCATGTGAAAATAATAGGGAGTAAAAACAAAATGACAACAACAAAAAATGTAAGCTAAGTCTATATTGTCCTTTAGTTTAATTCACACTTCAAAATCTTGTAGCCTACAGTAAAGTGATACAGTTTAAACAAAATTAGATTGGCTCCTAAACACTGAATCATTTATGAGCATGTTACATAAATATATTTACATTTTGTGCTACATTTTGAGCATTTGGGCTAAAATTTAGCACTGGAGTTTGCCTTTTTATCTTATCTGTTCTTGAAATCAAGGCCTTAGGATAATTAAAGTTATTTTTTGCATAAAATTAAAATCAGCTCTGCAGCCTTTCTAACTAGTTTCTAGATGTAACTTTTTTTATGGTTTTGTTATTTTGTTTTGGAATACATGTTAAAAATATTTGTCAAATAAATAGTAACTTTTTTTTTTTAAACCAATTTTCTCTCCGTGAAAACTTTTGGTTAAATACCTGCAGATAGATATAATTCTCTAAATTCAGATGAATATGCTCTACTCAGAACTACCTGGACACCTGAAGAGGGACATGAACAAAACATGATAGTAGCTATCCTCTTGTCACTCATGGCTGAGACCATATGGATTTGAAAATGGAGCTTAAATTTCTTGTCGGTTAGATTCTTGGAAAATTGTACCTAGTCTGCATAATAGCATTACTGTAGCACTTCATGTTTTCCCCAGAATACATGCTTTTTCGATAGCATATTTAACTATAATGAAGCAGTAAATGTATAAATATAGAACATTGTCTTCCTGAGTTATCAGATAGATAATTCAAAGACGCAAGTAAGATTCCACTAGATTAGTTCTTACAATTTGCCACAAATTTTGGTTATCAAGGTTCAAATATTGATAACAATAAAAAAAAAGATGCAAAAATCTCACTGTAGCCCACTGTCATCAACAACTGGACATATGCTGACAGCATAATTGACATGTGATATGACATCAACATGAACAATTCTATGGCTATTTTAATGGAAAGAAGAAAGTGGAAATGAAAGCCACATGTACAAAACAGGCAGAGGAAGAGTTCAGACAGACAAAGAAAGAAGTCAGAAGCAGCAATTCTCCTAAGCGCATGTGATGGAACCCTGAGCTGGTCAGAGCTCTGAGATGGATATATTCAGAGCTTCTTCTATAGAGGGAGCTCCAAAAGGACTAAAAGACTTAAATTCTGAAAGCCTGGTTTTACAAGACTAGAAACCAACATAATGCACTTTTTTCCATCAAAGAAAATTCAAAGTGACTTTTTCAAGCATGCCATGGATAGGAAGGTTCACACTCAACTCACCCATTGCCCCATAAGTCCTTGCAAGCAAGTCTTGCTTCCAGCCTTGTTTGAGTCACTCAACCTTCTGAGTTGCAGCAAATTCTCTGCAGCCCCCAGTCTTCCTTAGAAAATCCCTTCCCTCTCCACTAACATCGCCTTCACTCTTCCTTTCAATGACTTTGCAGTTTCACTGCTTGAACTGCTAGCACCCCTCCCCAGGCACTGTGTGACTCTTTCCTGGCACCCCTGCAGTCTCTGCTAGCTTTTGTATTTGACCAGATCCAGTAGCCATCCAAAGGAAGGAACAATCTCCCTTTCAAGTGGCTTCACATAACCCTGGCTTTAAGGAACATAATGTAATTATGAATAAAGGAGAAAAAGTCCAAATATCATCTCTCTTGTGGCCATCTTTCTACTAAGTTGTACCATTTATGCCAAAAAGGCACCAGAAATAATAAATCAAATAACAAATCGTGGACAATCTATACTTCTCTTACTGTGCTAAGATCAGATACTACCATTAACCAATGAGTACATTTTCCTTGAACACCAAAGGAATTTCATTGACACTGGAGGATGGTATGCTTTCCAATATGTCCCACCCACAGCTGAACTGACAATCACTTGAAATCAGTTTGCAGCTGATATACATACAACATTTCAAACACTCTTGTCAGGTGAGAAATCATGGATGATCTACTTAAAATCACTTTCCATCCCAGAAAAGATCTTCATGAGGAATATTTTCCACCAAAGTCAGAAGATCACTTGTAGAGTTTCCCTCAGGTCTCTCAGATGGGTCACCTGCCTCAAAGACTCTGAAACCCGGCCCTGCAGCCTTGTGCAGTTACACATCTTCACATGACATGAAGACAAGGCCAGGCAACGTCTCTCTGACACATTCTGACACATTCTTAGCAGTCTGAACAAGCCTACATCATACCAGAGACAATATAACAGGGTAGAGAATAAGCCATTTCCATGTGTAGTAGAATCATCCTGAGACTGACAAAAAATAGTCACCATTTATGTTAGCAAAGATGCAGAATTTCCAGAAGGAATCCTGTACCTACTTAACATGAAGATCCAGGGAAGGCAGGTGTTTCACTACCTTTCCAAATCCGGGCCACTATATCTTTTCTGAAGACTTTCCGAGCACGTGAGCCCCAGATCTGGTAGGGAATCTTAAGGAATATAAGGAAGAATCACGTTGCAAGCCCAGGGTCTGCAGCACAAGCACTGCAGCGAATGCCGATATATTCCTCCCAAGAACAACTGACTCCTTGACTTCCTCACTAATGGGCACTTACAGTGCTTTAAAGAGACATAACAGTTAACATTTCCTCACACAGAGACAATTCATTTCTAATATATTTCTTCTCTCTGCTCGGTCAGCTCAGAACAGCCAGCTGCATGGAAACACCTGACACCCTTCCTCAAGCTGGGAGGCAGAGGGGAATGTAGTACAAACACATTCAGTTACACAAGCTCCTTTGTATCATCATTTTGACCTAAATTCAGCAGGGAACTGCAGAATAAGCCTAACTTTAAGCCTGCAAGAAGTCCTACCAGAGTGAAAATAGGAATAACTTCATGCTTAAAATAGTAACATCTTAGATGCTTTACTGCACCAGGTGACTGTGAACATCCTTCCCTGCTGTGTTCTGGTTATAATCAAAACTGCTCACCAACAGTCCCAGCAGCCAAGCATGAGATTCCCTACTTCTCACAGGCATATTTGTTTACCTGCAGCTCCTCTTAGCCTTTATAAAACTAAATCACCAGACAATTAATTGATTTATTAATGTTGTCCGGGAAGAAATTTAATTGCTGGAAAGTGGAAAAGATGTCAATAACATTACTTTGGGTCAGACAGTGGTTTGGCATGGAATGTGGCTGAATACATAAATTAATTCACATACATACAGGTAAAATACAAAAGCATCTTACAGTGAACAGCAAAACTAACTAGTAAGTTCCTTAAAGATAGGGTTGCCTTACATACTGCCACAGGGCGTGAAGAAGTCTGAGTTTCATCACTTCACCTCTCATCTTGCCCTGTTCTCCTCTCCAACTAAGTCTTTGTTATTTTCGTTTGGAAAATAACCCCTCAGAGAAAATGAGACAATCTGTAAAATAAGCTTATTATTTACTATTCTTCCCCTGAAGTTTTTTATTTTGCTGGTCATCCCTCTCTCCATTAGAAAATTCTTCCAGAGCCCTGACTATAGAACTAAATGATATCCTCCACACCCTGCAGCTCCTTCTTTCAACCCAGAGATCCCACCCTGTTGAACAACTGCCCCTTCTCCCCTCAGTCTTTCCTCCATTCCTCCCTTCATCTTGATATTTGAATGCAGTATTTTCTCCTTAATCCCTACTCAAACAAAACCAACAACTTCTTTTTCACTCTGCTTGTGCATTATATATTTTGCAGCTCAGATTCCATCATGTTTAAACAAAACAAATACAAACCCAGGTCCCCAAGGCAGAGACTGCTTTAATACTCTATACTGTATAATTCTAAAATATTATCACTTCAAAATTCTCGTAATTCATAAACTATAACAATTTTTTCCTTTTCCTTCAAAACAATTCCCTCCCAAACCTGGTGGGCATCCTATCTCTACATTTCCTACCTAATGGCTGCTTGGGGATTCACAGAAGCCCTAAGGCTGTTTGTAAAGACAGCATCCACAGAAGAATCAGGGCTACAGCAGCAGAGAGGGAAGAGCAACAGAAGACAAGATCCTCATCAACCAGCTTGCTCTGCAGCAGGGAAACCTGTGTCACCACACCCCTTTAAATTTCATCCATGCAGAGGGCAGCTCATGCAAAGCTGGCCAAAATCGCAGCACATATCACAGTTAAAATGCTACACGCAAAGTTTGCTGCCTGCTCTGTAAGGAGAGCACTCCTAACACATTCCTGCTTCCTCACAACTTGTTAATCACCCCTTCACCTGCTGCTGCTCTCAGCTGTGGCACATCATATGTGCAGAGAGCTTTAAAATAGCTTTTGCAGACAGTCATTTGAATCAAACAGCTGATGCTCTCTCTGTAATCAGACCTAGAAACTCTGGCTGTGCTGCCCTTGATCACAGGGCTGGATGCTCTGTGCCTGGCTCACCGGCAAGGGCCCAGCCACACGCTCATCACAAGCGTCATCTGCAGGCTTTTGGTGGGTGGCACAATCCCTGGCATAATCTTCTGAGCAGGCCCGTGCAGTGGGGAATGTAGCAGTCAGAAAGCAGTTGGCACCCTCTGGCGGTATGCTGATCCTATTGCTTGTGAGCTCTCTCCCCAAATGTTGTCACAGGCAGTGCCAAAAGTAAGGTACCAGTTTTTGTCAAGATGACAAAACCGCTTAAGAGCCCTGGAAAAAATGCCAGAGAGCTCTCAGATCTGACAGCATGCTCTGCCAGGTTAAACTTCTTAGCTTTCAACCCACCAAGCTCTCTCCAGAGTCAAAGACAGTTAGAAAAAAGTTATTTTTGTTCTCAGTAACAAGACATTTGGGGGGGGGGGCTCACAGCCTAAATTTTTACCTTCTCTTTGGGTTTCAGATGCTGAAAGTTTACAAAAACACCATGGGCAATAAAAGTAAAATCAAGCAGGAAGATAACAGAACTATAAATTTGCAGTCACTTTCTTACTGATACATTTCTTACTACAGGAAAAGTTATGGTAGAATTTAGATCTCTATTTATTTATTTTTTCAGTTTTACAACTGAAAAGCATAATTTCAATGACGGGGGTAATCTAATTCATATTTCACTTTGATTTGATTGACATATAGGAACAAGGAAGCCTGCTTTACTGGTGCCTACCCAGTCATGCAGAAGATTATGTAAGCTTCCCCAAAGCACTTGTTCATAGAAAGGGCAGCACATAAAAACAGTACACATCACAAGTCATGTTTTAAAGGGCAGAAGGACAAATATTATCAGACCTGTGGCCGCATGTGCCCTCATTCTTTTCTTATTGTCAAAGGAGCGTTAATACTGACAATATTGAGAATGTCATGGCCATCACTCTGACGGCACAAGAACCAGAGGGGCAGAGATGACTGAGTTTGCAAAATCATGTCATTCACAGCCAGGACTTAACAGTTGTAAAGTACAGATGGGAGCTACACAGCTTATTCAATGCTGCCACAACAGCCATGTTAGCTGCTTGGTAATAATTGTCGTGATGTATTGAGCAGTTTGATAAAAAAGTATAATGATGTCCCTGTATACAATATAATTTAGAGGCCATGTTCAATGATAAGAATTATCTTAATTATCTTTTTCCTGTGAGGTAAATATTGTTTCCCCTAGTACCTGTAATGCACCAGTGCAAGGCACCAGGGCTAGTGTTCATTATGATCCCAGTAAGAAAGACACTCAGATTCCATGAGGTATTGCTTAAAATATCCTTTACTGGAGCTAACACTAGAAGGTAAAAG
Organism: Apteryx mantelli; assembly: GCF_036417845.1. Lineage (NCBI taxonomy): Eukaryota > Metazoa > Chordata > Aves > Apterygiformes > Apterygidae > Apteryx > Apteryx mantelli. Next base: position 63,037,461 of record NC_089979.1, read on the forward strand.
AGATAATATGTAGATATTATAGATAATCTTATTTCCCTTCAGATGCTGGGAACCCCAAGCTGTGCAGCCTTGGACAGATCTCCAGTCAGGGCATGGCACGACACAGCATGTGGTGCAGATCCCGTCCATGGAGGTGTTCCCCAACATCTTGGTCTTGAGAGCTTTTATAGGGTTTTCTTAGAAGAAAATAAGGCTATTCATCACTTCTACTGTCAGAAAAAAGGTTGTTCACATAAGAACCTGCTGCTTCACTAGAAAGTCAGGACAAGGACATGCAGGTGGTGTGGTCACCTGTGCCAAGTGGGTGCTGCCCACAGGCTCCTCCGTTACAGTTAGCCTTCTAAGTTTATCTTGCAGCCACGGGATATGTGCAGCATGGCACAGGCCCGAAGGTCAGGCTACACGTGCAGCGTAGGGCAGGATAGCACAGCACAGCACAGCACAGCACAGGCCTGTGCCCGCTCAGGTTAACTGTTATGTGGATCACCTACCCCTACAATGGTCAGCGTGCGCAGGGATACAGTAACATAAATGCTATATGTGTCTACCATTATCAATATGTACTGTAATCCCTGCACTTTTGGTGAAGGCCCAATATAATCTGTTTGCCGGGTATGGCCAGGAACAGGGCCCTGTTGGATCTGCCCATAAAGTAGAGGTACCTTTTTAGCTTTCAGTACTTTAGAAACTCCACACAGCTTCACCGCTTCCTGAATGGCTTCCTGGGTACACGGGATGCCCTGGCTTCAAGTCCGTTTATGTGTACCATCAACACTCAGGTGTCCAGACATCTTGTGGGCCCATTTGTGAAGGGCATCCTCATCAGGAGGTAGAGCATCAGGAGACAGAGTAATGTTATTAATCTGAGCTAACCTATCCCCTACAGTGTTGTGCTGCCTCTTCCCCAACACCCTGGGTGGCATGATCGTCCACATATCTAGCCCACCGCTTTGAATTCACACATTTCTTGGCTAACTGCTTCCATAAATCCTGACCCCACAATGGTTTCCTGTATACTGTCCAGCTGTCTGCTTGCCACTTGCTAATCCATATGGCTCACCCTTTATACACTGTCCAAGAGTTAGTATATATGTATCATTCAGGACTTGGGATCTCCTCTGATATTATGAATACAAGCCATTAGACCCATATACTCACTGCTATTCCCTTTGCCTTGCTTAGCAGGATTAAAGCCTGCAGCCTTCCATTACCTCTGCCCCTATAAATATATTGCTGATCCATCTGTGAACCAGGCACATTGTCGCTGCTCAGGGGTGAGATTTTCATATGGTGGGACTTCCCGAGGCCAGGCAGGGGGTGGAGACACCAAATTAGGTTGATCTACATTTGTCCTATTTGTCCTATTTGGGCTATTTTTTCCTGCAAGACACTGATTTTGGGGAGACTTGGCTCTGCTTGTGTAGGAATACACCATTGCCAATTTACAGTGGATGGTTGTTGCTCTTTTCTGATTCTGTAGTTGGTACCATTAGACAAAACCCAGTGCAATATAGGCATGCCAACAATTAGAGCAATAATATCTCCCCCAGTCACTCGTTCAGCTTCTACCAAAGCCCAATATGCAGCCAGCAGTTGTTTTTCAAAGGGCAGATAGTTTTGTGGGGAGGGAGGGGGACAGTGTGACCAAGTGGGACTTGCCTCCCTTCACCTCTTTGCCACAAATTTCAGTGCATGATATCATCACCTGAAACCAGATCTTCCAGTTCAAAAGGTTTGTGAGGTTGGCTGGGACCTAATGCAACAACATAGGAGACAGCATGTTTAGCCTGCTCAAAAGCTGTTTTTTCATCTTTCTCCCATAAAAACTCATTCTTCTTTTTTGTTACATTATACAGGGGTCTTTTAAAATCTGTGCCAAGTGTGGGATAAACTGGGACCAGTATCCTAGCAATCCCACAAAGCGTTTCACGTCAGCTTTATTTTGGGGCTCAGCTATATGAAGTATCATCTGTTGGGCAGCTTCAGGCATATCCAGCCGGATTCTTGCCAGATGATGCCTAAAAGCTTTATTTCAGCTGCTGGCCCTTGTACCATCTGCAGATTAATTTCCCAGCCAAGCTCTCTCATAGTGTTCAGGACACTACTCTGTCTCCCCAGCACCCTGCTCAGCAAGTCCCAGAAGAGTGCCATTAATGTAAGGGGACAGCTCACACTTTGGGTACAGACTGCACTCTTCCAAGTGCCAAGCCACAATGCCAGGACAAATCATGGGGCTGCGCAGGCACCCCCGAGGCAGCACCGTAAGCATATACTGCTGGCCTTCCTGGGAAAAGGCAAGCTGTTACTGCAGCCCTTTAGTAATAGGGATACTAAAGAAGGTATTTGCCAAGCCAGTAACAGCATGCCCGGTGTGCACCTCGGCCTCTAACCACTCTAGCAGGGAGGCAATATGGAGCGGGCACAGCCCAGGGTGGGACAGCTGTGTTCAAAAGCCGGTAAAGTATGGTCTTACGCCAGGACCCATCCACTTTCGTTACAGACCAAATAGGGCTATTAAAAGGCGAATGTGTCCATCGAATGACCCCTGCTTCTAGCAACTGAGAGGTCTCAACATGCCCCCAGGCAGCCAGTATTGCTCCCATGGCTGTAGCTTGGGGGGAGGAGGAATAGCACAACAGAGGTGCATATAGTTCTCCCTTCCACTGGCTCCTGGAGCCAGACTGATCAGACACCAAAGGAATATTTTCATCAATGGTGTTAGAGGTCTTTCCTGCTAACAAATCATGACCTATGATATATTCGGGCACTCTTGTAATCCGCACTCAAGCTGTAAACCATGGATAGTTTTCTAGTTGAAGGGTTAGGAAAGCTTTTCGAGTCGGTTCTTCCACCCCCTCATGCATTAATATTCATCAGTTTATTCTTGGGTTAATGGGATGGATTTCCATGAATTAGGATTATCTCTGCCTCAGTATCTAGGAGAGCCATAACCCATCACCCATTATGCCACCTCCAGTGTTTGATAAACAGAACATACAGGTGATGGTCCCCCCACTGAGCTCCCTTTATTAACCCTCCTGGAGAGGGACCACCTGTTCCCTATTCTTGTTTCCAGGGAGAAAGGTTGGGGTACATGGAGGCAATTAAGGAAGATGTATTGTCAATGTCAGCAAAGGAGGGTGCGGATGGGACTGATGCTCCAGTACTCCTCCTTTGCTGCTTCCCCTTTGCTTTGGTATGTTTATAGAAGACTCACAAGTAAGGAGTTGGTTTTCTATCTACCTGTTCCTTAAGCATTCCCACCTGGATTAGTGCCAGAAATATCACCTTCTGAGAAATCTTTCTCTTCGGCCTTTGCACTTCTTCAGGCTGATAAGCTCCAAGCTGCAGTGACAGAATAACATCCCCTGCCCTGCTGTTCCCAAAGCAGCTCCTGGCAAGGGGTAACCAGTCCTCTCAAAGCAAGCTGTGCACCCGCTACTGTACAGGGTTTTGCAGGATGGCACCCAAACACTTTAATTCTTGAGCATTCAAATGGATGCCGTCTCCCCCAAGGTGCCATACTCACAATAACCACTGTGCTAGCCTTTCTCCCAGCTTTTGCCAGTATGTTTCTGCCAAATCTTGCAACTCAGATTGTGTGTAATCGCACACTGAGACAGTATTCTGGGGTGCCCCCAGGGGCCCCTTTGCTTTCTTACTCACTGATGGCCAGACAGCGATGCTGTTGCCGATCTCATCTCCAACCCCTCTGTCCACTCCTCACCACTGGAGTCTGGTCCACCAGCCCTTCCATCAGCAAACAGCTCATACTCAATGTCCCCCCATTGTACTCCAGCAAGTACCCTCCATCCCACTTGCACCAGCGCCATGGCTGCTGCTCCAGGGCCTCTGTGCACTGCTGCATTTGTAGCCCATATGGGTCTTTACACAATACATCTAAACACTTGCATGTTTGTTTCAAACATGTTAGTATACTACAAGCAAACATAATGCAAATCTTGCTGAGTTTTTCTTTTTGTGGCCCCTTGTTTTTGGAGACAACTCAATATTTCTATTGGGATGGGACATTCAGATAATTCTCTCTCATTTTCCTAACTTATCAGGGGGGTTACCGGGGCCAAACTCTGCATGCACTCTCCCTGTGGTGTGTGTGACCAGCTGGGCATCCATTCTGTCTGTTCCTCACTATCTTTTTTCCAGGAACGCATTTCTCACCAGGACCTACCAGCTGCACCAAATGTAGTGCAGCAGTGCAAGGCACCAGGGCTAGTGTTCATTATGATCCCAGTAAGAAAGACACTCAGATTCCATGAGGTATTGCTTAAAATATCCTTTACTGGAGCTAACACTAGAAGGTAAAAGAGATAATATGTAGATATTATAGATAATCTTATTTCCCTTCAGATGCTGGGAACCCCAAGCTGTGCAGCCTTGGACAGATCTCCAGTCAGGGCATGGCACGACACAGCATGTGGTGCAGATCCCGTCCATGGAGGTGTTCCCCAACATCTTGGTCTTGAGAGCTTTTATAGGGTTTTCTTAGAAGAAAATAAGGCTATTCATCACTTCTACTGTCAGAAAAAAGGTTGTTCACATAAGAACCTGCTGCTTCACTAGAAAGTCAGGACAAGGACATGCAGGTGGTGTGGTCACCTGTGCCAAGTGGGTGCTGCCCACAGGCTCCTCCGTTACAGTTAGCCTTCTAAGTTTATCTTGCAGCCACGGGATATGTGCAGCATGGCACAGGCCTGAAGGTCAGGCTACACGTGCAGCGTAGGGCAGGATAGCACAGCACAGCACAGCACAGGCCTGTGCCCGCTCAGGTTAACTGTTATGTGGATCACCAACTCCTCAATGTTCAATGGTCTCCTGGTTAGGATACAGTATAAACCCAGTTTCATCACTGTATTCATGGAAATGCATTAAATCATGCTTTGCTTTTCCCCTTAAGAAAGGGAACAACTGGAGAACAGGAAGATCCACTGGTATTTTGGACCCAATTTGCTTATTTCACAAGCGGGCTGCTATTTAATGCTCTGTTGAGTACTTCCATCACCACAGTGGATGATCACCATTATGAAGAGGAGATGACTGCTATCTCCACTCAGAGACAGCAAAACTGAAACAAAATCTTACAAAGTGATTCACACAATGTCACACAGATTGATTGCATCGAGATCCAGGTGATGATTTACCATCCTACCCACACAACCACCTTCCACTAAATTCTAGAATCCCTGTTTTGATAATTAAAGGACTTAGATGGAAACAGAAAGACTTCTACTTGCTTTTTCTTAAACTCCATATCACAGAAAAATACAGGTCAGAGGGGCCTTTGGAAGTCACCTTGTCCAGCTTCCCATTCAAAGCAGATCTAACTTGAAAGTTGTTCAGGGCCTCCAGCTGATTGAGGTTCATCCAATTCAGCAATATATTGCAGCATATTTGTGAAAAAAGTGCACTGATTCATAGAAAAATATTATCCTTCCTCATCACTAATATCCTCCCCTTGGGAAACTATTTTGGGGGACCCACATCTGAAAAAATGCCATACTCCGGTGTCATTTCCCCCCCCCTCCTTTTTTTTTTTCTTATGGAAAAAAAGAAGTAAGTAAGTTTCTTCAAGGCTTCATATCTTCCAATTCTGACACCCACTCAGACACAAAGTGGGATGAATGTGAAAGTTCTAACAAACCAGCAGCTACAAGGTAGCACAGAACTACAAGTCCTGGCAAATTTTGATGAGATCACATAACTCCTTCTGTAACAGACGCATTTAATAAATGCATCATAAAGTATTTTAAACAGAAAAAAAGAAAAAATATTATCTTGTTTACATTATTATAGAACATGAATATCATCTTTTCCACTGAGCTCTGTCTCTGTCTTTAGCTAAGCTCTCCAAAATTTATTTACAAAAATTACATGTCAGCCCCCTGATGGTTAGAAGTACAGAATTTATGGCTGAGATAAGTTGAATCTTGTCACCTTTTATGTCAGAAGAAGGAGGAACTGGAAAACAATCTATCATTTGTTTATCAAGGTAATAATATAGCTATCAATTACAACAGTTTAAAGAAGGTAAAACTTCCACCACACGCTAATTCCAAAAAACTAATCAGTCTTCATTTAAAAAAATATGATTTCAATGCTCATTTTATACTTACATAAACATTCCTCAGCATTCACACATCCAGTACTTGTATAACAATGAACTGAAATTGTCTTAGAAAATTAGTTTTCAGTGCTGTTTATACAGAATATGATGTTTAGAGTCGACTAAGTTTGGGTTAGGACTCTGTAAATTTCTGCTATGACTTTCAATGTAGATAATATTGTTTGCTAATGGCACTTGTCCTCAAGACTTTTTTTTTTTTTTTTTTAATGAAAATGCATGTTTACGTTGCTTGAACTGATAAGGAAAATTTAATATAGTGGTCATCATGTTTACTTTTACTTTCTATTTCACACTTTCATGGATAAATACACATGCTGTTTATGCTGAATACTGCTCTGGGCTGTAGCTAGCAGAGTTATTCAGTAATGAAGCTCTGTTCCACCATATTAGCTATATATGCTTATACCCACTGAATTTAGGTATAAGCATATGAAAGTTAAGGATCACCAAATATCACAGTCCACACATACAAGTCATACAAGAGAAAACATGAAATCTTGTTTATATTCATAAAACTTGTCATTCCTTTTCACAGATATATGAATAAAGTAACCTTTCATCCAACTTACTCTAGAACAAAATGAATGCTAATGCAAATATTTAACATAAGATATGCATCTTTGCATGACACTTGGTCAGTCTCCTTCCCCTGTGGGTCTCTGATGCTGGAAATCATTTCCCATATTTGGGGTTTTGCATGCATGTGCTTTTAAGGAATAGAGACTTGAAAGTGATTTCCAAGGTACTATTTGCAATTGCTCTCCTGGAAGGTCTTCAGTAGTTCAGGTCAGGCAAACTATTTTGCTTTCTCCTCAGAGCCTAGCAAAAATATTCATTTTAGCTCCTTGGGAAGACACAATAATCCCAGTCTGGACCAATATTTACCCAAGTATGACATGTAGAGAAGAGGTTTTGGGGCCAATCATCAAGGCTAGACCTCAGATCTGTGTTAAGTCTGTGGTTAGGAATAAAAGTTAGGTTTGGATCAAAAGGAACCAATAAGCTAAGGTTATGGTTGAGGCCAGAAAGAGCTATGAGGCTTTGTTAGTTGTTAGTCCGACACTTACTAAATCTAGAATTAGGTCTATGATCAGCAGAGATCACCAGGGCAAATTCCTGGAAACAGGACAAATTAGATAAGGGTATGTTTGCATGCTTTAAAGGCCATCATCATAGTACTAATGCATATATCAGCAGAAACCACTTGCTTTGCATTTCTCTTGAACTGCCGAGGACTCATAGGTGTAATTAAAGCTAAGATTAGGACTGGAAGTATTGTTCAAGCTAGCAAAGGACTGTAAACTAAGTTAATAGCTGTGTCTAAAGAGACCATTAGTTTATAGTTAATGCTGGAATCAGCAAGGGCTGGAGAGCCTGGGCTGGTGATGGTCTCTGGGTCTACCAAAGGTAGCTGGCTTTGAAGAAGCACTGGGAGTTGTCACCTTGCTGAATTAGCTCTGGGTCTGTCAAGGACTGCTCAGCTGTTCAGACTGGCAGAACCTGGTGAGCCACAGCCTTGGCTGCTGCCTCCAGGAAAGCTGGTAGCATGGAAATAAAACAGGATATATGGGACAATCTTGTTTTGTGTTTTTTTCCTGAAACTGGCACAGGCTACAGAAGACTGTTCAAGACAGCTGATAACTCAGCGTTGCAGCTGATTGTAGTGTGGGTGCTAGGATAAATTTAACGCAGGCATCTGCAGGGCCAGCCAGCCTAGTGTTGGTCTGGGATGGGCAGAGGCTACAAGGCTGTGATTAAAGCTAGGGCTGAGGTTATGATTAACGGTATACTTGAAGTCGATAGACACCTAACCACCTCCAGGCCCAAATGAGCTAGCTGCCTGCAGGTCACTGAGTCTGAAACCCAGACAGTTTTAAGATTTGTGCAGGCAGGATTCACTGTTCAAATTTTTGGTTGAGTTGCCTCTTGGCACAAGTCTTTGCGTACGATAATATCTTAGATAAGGCCTTGATGCCTGTTTGTCTGAATCAGACTTCAAGTTGGCGGTGGCAAACTGGAGACTCAGAAACACTCATTGTAAGGAGGAGATACATCTAGGACCCCAGTATCCCCATAGGTGGGGAAAGCTCCTTCTCAGACCAGGCACAGAACCTTAGGCAGGGATACATTTGTCTATTGATACATATTTTGTAAGGAGAGAGGTGAGAAAAGCACAACAACCCTCTGTTTTAGCTGTTGCTTGTCTGTGAATATGTTTTTCACTAGTAAATTCCAGGATAAAGAAAATAGTCTTTAAGGATTATGACATGTAAAAATGCTACTGTGTTCTCTATATTAAGCTCCTCTATATTTATAAATATATTTTGGGTGAAGATTTTACCTTTTTCTATATTAGACAAAACTATTACCTGAGGTCTGTATTTGCTGATGCTGAAATTAAAAGGGAGGTTAAAAAGGCACTTACATGACATAGAATGTTTATATGAAAATGTAGTGCAGACATTAGAATGGATGAGGAAAACCATGAAAAAGCTAGAAATGTCCTATTTTTGAATAGGATGTGTTCAAGGAGGAAGAAGCTAATTTTTAATTTCCAAACCCATTTTTGATGTATTTTGGGGATGAGATCTTGTTGACTTTTACTACTGACTGAGAGGGAGGAGAGGGGAGACGGGATCCTTTATTTTTCCTCAAACTTCCCCCCAGTCTCTTTTTGTATGGAAAAAACAGAACAGAAAAACATAGCCAGATAACATCAAACATTTTTTTAACTAGAAGATTGTCTATAGAGAGGTAAAATATGAAAAGATAATTCTGAAGCCTTTCAGAATGAGCAATCTTTTAAACACTTTCTTAAATGAGTCACAAAAATGTTCATTTTTCAAGCTGGTCTAGTAGGAATGAAGTCAGTAGTGTGCTACAGCAATTAATCTAAAAGCAAAGAAACCAGGAGAGAAATATAACACAGCTATGCAGTTCTATGGATGCCTTTAAATACTTTGTAACTGGAGTTGGCACTTTCACTTCAGGCTGTGTCATAACTCTACAATCCAGCCTAATTAAGTAACAGCCAGACATTCCCAAGGCAATTAGGTGACCGCAACCTAAGTCCCACTTTTTTTTTTTGCTCCTGGTATGAATAATTTGCAATAATCTTTTCACTAATTACTGTCCCTTTGCTCTAGTTGATGCTGGAGCATGGAGGGGGAGACCTCACACTTCCCCTGTTCCTTGGTTGCTTATTAGGAGAAACAGCAGGAGCCAACCATGTGTTTTTCTTCTCTTGTGCTACTCAATATCTTAAACATGTTGAAGACTGCCCTTGCACTTCTTTCTCTTATAAAGTGTAAGCTCAACATGCTTTATGCAAGTCTTTAAGTATATCTATGGGATTTTTATAAGGGCTGTCTTTTCATTCTCTTTGTTTTACCCAGGAACCACATTAATTCAACATTTCACTGCCATGAATCACTATGATTTAGGTGAGCTCTGTGTTGATGCCAGCAGAGTAACATTTGAATAGGAAGGAAGCTATTCCAAATGCACAGATGGTGGGTAAGAGGGAATGGAGCATCATTTTTTCCTCCCTTTCACCACAGCTGAGTATTTTGGTGGCCAGATCTAAAGAAAAATAATGTATTTGTTGATATCAATTCTATTATAGTCAGAAAATAGCAACTCCCAGGAATAAATCGTCTTAGAAAGCAGGAATGTTCCCTTGGGCCTTGTAACAGGTGTGTAGCTCACGCCTATTCAACAAATTACCCAAGAGTAAGCAAAACATTGCCCAGAAGAAGCCAATAGGGAAGGACAACCAGTTAAACATTTTTAAAAAGCTCGAGAGAATGATTCACACAGCAAAACAGTTTTTCACTTTAGAGGTCACAGACTCGATTTTCATTTCACCCACCACTCAAGATTTCCTTTACAGTTGGGTGCATTTGGATACAAAGTTGACTGCTTCTGCATCTATAGGGTAAAAGGGATGAGTAAGACAGGACTGAATAAGCCATCAAATACTACTTGAGTATCCTTCCATACTTAGTGACTATCTTCTTGCACATCCTTGGCTGCATCCAGAAGGCAACCAGCACAGTTCCTATGCACAGCACAGGTGGCCATGAAAAGCCAAAAAGGCAGCTGGGATGAATTACAAGGATGAATGCCCCATTACTTCGATTCTAACTCTTAAAGATATTCCAGCACAGACACAACTCATCTGTGATTTGCTTTTCTACCTTAAGCAACAGTAACATGTCATTAAGAAGCTTCAGCATGGCCAACAGAATTAAAATTTGAAGTGTTGATAAAACAGCATTGTAATTTTGGATTACAGGCTCCTATTTTTCGTTATAATTTAATATTATGCTTGGCTTCACTGATGGCATAAAGCAAATATTTTGTTTTGGTTTAGAGCCCCATTTTATTGTCTCCTCATGTCTGCTACCAAAGTACAGCTGAAATTTTAAGAAATGGCACTGAGAAGAATTTCAGGTGCTATCTCTGTCCAGCATGTTATTTGAATCTGGCATGCCTGTTTGGTTTTGATCTTGGCCTGCTCCTGTTAAAGTTGTGGAATGTGTCATGCAGGCATTCAGCAGAGACGATTTAAAGAGGTATTAGGATCAGGAGGAGCCTGATTTTGATTTCCATATCCACTACAGTTTTAGTAAAAAGACAGAGGAGAGGAATGGGTTCTTTTCAACTGTATGATTTCCTTTGAAAAAACCCCCTCAGAACAAGCTCCTTCCTCATCTTCCTAACTGTTTGGGATTACATCACAGAATTCTGTTCTGACAAAACTGAAATTGAAATTTTGTTGAAGCACTACATTTTGATTGAACAGTCTTTTTGAAATGAAAAATAAAAAATATTTTATTTTAAAAATTTGAAAATACAAAATACCATATCAAGATGAGCCATTGCATGAGCCAACAATGTGCCATCATGGCAAAGAAGGTCAACTGTATCCTCTGCTGCATTAGGCAGAGTGTTGCCAGCAGGTCGAGGGAGGTGATCCCTCTCCTGTGCTTAGCCCTGATGAGGCCACACCTGGAGTACTGTGTCCAGTTCTGGGCTCCCCAATGCAAGAGAGACATGGGGTTACTGGAGCGAGTACTGAGATGATTAAGGGACTGGAGCAACTCTCATATGAGGAAAGGCTGCGAGAGCTGGGCCTGTTCAGCCTGGAGAAGAGAAGACTGAGGGGGATCTTATCAATGTGTTTAAATCTGATGATGGGGAATGAAGAAGACATAGCTAGACTCTTCTCAGTGGTGCCCCATGACAGAACAAGAGGCAATGGGCACAAATTCAAACACAGGAAACCCCCCTGAACATAGGAAAACACTTTTTCATTGTGAGGGTGTTTGAATACTGGAGCAGGTTGCCCAGAGAGATATCCTTGGAGATATTCAAAACCTGACTGGACACAGCTCTGGGTAGCCTGCTCTAGCTGACCCTGCTTGAGCAGGAGGATTGGACCAGGTGATCTCCAGAGGTGCCTTCTAAGCCCCCACTATTCTATGATTCTCTGAAAATTATATGATAAAATACTCCAGTACTTCTGTTCATAATGAGATGTCAAAATAAATACCAAAGGAGAACTTCCAATCAAAAAGAGGCAATATTTTTTCTGTAAAAAGCTGTTTTCACTCTGTAAATGTTACTGGTTCTAGCAACAAATCATCTGAAGATTTGCACAGACTGAATGGACGGATGTTTTGACATGGAACATTTCTGAGCCATTCCAACCACTCTTTTATCCAGTTTTGCCATCTGATGGTGTTGACATTTATATATTTCTCTCATCATCAAGTGTTTTTGTGGTAATATTTGTACAGATGACAAGAAAGGAATTTGAAAATTAGAATTAGTTATTTAGAAGTGAGAACTTTGAACTAAAGTAATGGTCAGTTAACAGCTATGACTAACTGTTGTCCATATGCATACACACATATCCTTTTTGTATCCATCTACATTACAAACAGAGTAGAATGTCAAAAGAAAAAATTCCTTTGGAGTATATCACATGTTACCTCAAATTTCCCTGAAATGAGTCTTTGTTCAGAAGGATTAATGTTAAACAAGTTCCCAATCTTTGCCATTAGATGTCTCTGTTATCCTTTGTAAAACATCAACAGTACATAGTTTTTCAGTGTTTCCAAAATTGTGCTCAGAGGCTTCTCCTTATCCCTCTCTCTTACTCTTTCTGCTGGGGGGGGGGGGAAGCATATATATATTAACAGTTTAAAAGAAGCTATTATTAGAGTGCATCTGTCCCTATAACTTTAAAGTTTATCTAGGAAACTTAACTAGGAAAAATTTGCAGGGTTGCATACCAGCACTGAGAAAGGAATTTCTTAAGACTGATTTTTGAAGTCCAAATAAAAATAAAAGCATAAATAAAAAAGCATCTGAGAAATTTCCGAGCAGTTTTCTAGCTGTCTTCCTTCCCACATACTTCTTCATAGGGAGGACAAACCTGATTCTTCTTTTATTTACAATAAGGCATCAGCTATCTCTTGCATCTCTATGTCTTTACTGCTTCTGTAATTCTGCAGTTGAATTATTGGCCTGCAATTGAAGCTTGACCTTCTAATCAGAATGTAACAACTTTTCATTTTCTTCACATTAAAGACCTCTCAAGTTTCTAAGTTCTTCTAGAATGCAAAACATTCAGCTGAATTTGTGCTAGATCCCTCCTTCATACTACCATGTTACCAGAAAAAAATAGCTAGGAAAATAAATGAAAAGCAGTGAGAGATATTAATTAACATCTCTCATCAACTCCTGCTACCTTACATTGAGAGCTACATCAAAGTCACACATCCAAAAGAGAACCCTTAGAGACTAATCCTGACACAGATAGCAAAGAGAAACAGGAGATTTCCATAATAATCTGTATTATCTGGGAAGCAGGGAAACCTCACCTGTCAGATTAGCTGATGGCACATGAGTAGTTTAAGTATTGGAAACCTCCTAAGCAAACACGACCAGCCCCAGGGTGTCCTGAGGGATATCAGGCAATATGACAGTGATTCCAGCTGCGGGCCAGGATGGGCTCTGTTAAGCCAACAGAAACACTTCAAGCTAGTCTTTAAGAGAAGAGTTAATTACATTGTCTTACATATTTTTATTTTAGTCCTCATTGTTTGGTAAGACTAGTACAGGTCTGGAGACTGAGCTAGAATCTGCACCCAAGTCATGTGACATGAACAAAATTACTACCTAAATTCCTATTGCAAAGTCTTTTTCCTTTTGCACTGTTAAAACCCAGCTTTATTTTCACACACCAGCTGAACTTGTAAGCAGTTAGAAAGGCCAATTTCTAACTTTCAAAAAAAGAGATGATTTGATCCAAGAATCATCGAGAAACAATACGTTTTACAAAAAACACTTTTCAGAGCGGAACCACATTTTAATGTCAACTGAGTGCATGTTTCATGTTGAAGGAAAAACAGCTTAGTGTACCATCTGTTACTTTTAATAGCAAATGAACACCATGAGTTGTAGTTAATACTGTTGATGTAAAATATAAGAGGGATGTTATAAAACTGCTCACTGACAGATATAAACATGCTTTGAAATATGCATGAGCTCAAGCAATTCAATATGCAACTTTTAACAGCCGGCTGTTCTCAAAAGATAAGGCAACATCAGAATTTTAACAATCTCTGTGCCAGGCAGATGCAGGCTCATTTCACTGGCCCACAAGCTTATGGGAGAGGCATTTCCTACATAAGGCACACATTGGGTGATAGATTCATTTCATTAAGACCCTACAATCTTAGGGGAAAATAATAATGTCTGTCTTGTACAGAATAGTCACACATCTCACAACCTGACAGGTGGTATAAAAACATCATCATGGGTATATATATCTTTACAAGAGACTCTTATGATAAATTAAAGATCTTTTTCACAGAGATGTCCAGAAAAATCTAAATAATACTTCTTCATTTTTTCCTTGACATATGATGCTACAATGACATTACTTATAATATAGGTCTTGGTACTATAAATACCCACGTACTGGGACATGGCACATGGATAACAGCCCAGCCAATGTATGTCACATCTTCCTATTCTTTCTGACAAGCTCAGTATTGAATTAGAAAGGGGTGGAGCTGTATTACTTCTCCCTCATTTTAAAATATAACATTATACGCCCTCCATATTAAATGCATTTATCAAGTCTTTGAATGATCAGGACTATGATTTAGAGAGTTTCATTAGCTTATTGTCATTAATAATTGTCTAGTTTCTGTTCTGCTAGCTGCCGTACCATTGCTTTTATTTTCTGTGAAATGTTCTTTCTCATCCTGAAGAATTTTAAAAAAAATGGTAACAATTTTTCTTGATAGAGAACAAGTTGCCGAAATCTTTTATTAACAATGCCTATTAATCTCTGGCCTTTTGAGTGAGGAACTGTTTCTAAGTTTGTTGATTTGTCAAAACATTTAGAACACAAGCTAGAGACTTTTTCTCTTCACAAATTTAAAATATAAAACAAAGAAAAGAACATTTATAAAGCCCAGCTATTTTTCAAAACACTCACTGGAAGCATACACGGCATGAATCAACACAGGCTTTAATTCAGTGTCCTATTGCATTTAACACTTATGATGAGTTATACTCTAGCCTCTGGCCCAGTGAACCTAGGTCAATAATAGGTGTAAATTACATGTTCAAGTCAATTTAGATCAGAATTACTATCAAAATTCTGAGAAAAAAATGGTCAGATCATCTCACAGATCTTCGGCCAATTAAAAGTTAATTGTCTAGTCTAACCTAGTAACTTAGGTTCCTCTATACTCTTTGTCTTAGTTTACCGCTTTGGTTTTTTTAACTTGAAAGCGTGGATATAAACTCATAAATTGAGTAGATGGTGGTAACTGTAGATTCAAGTGTGACATTTGAATTTGTTCATATGTGGATAGGTTGTCAACAGGTTTATGAGAGTCTAATTGTACACAAGATGGTCTAACTTAGACTACCTTACACACTCCTTGTATTTGGCCTCCTGAATCTAAACTGTAAATTTACATATATGAAGATCTATATCGCAAGAGAAGTGTTCTTGAAACTTCTATTACATTTATTGCATATAATAGGTGAGCTTTGTCCTGCTCTGCCTTATTTTCAGAGAGCTCTGAGCCCTGTAACTGCAGATCAAATCGACCTTTCCCTGAAAGAATCCCAGGTTGCACACCTGTGGGCAGGCAGCCATGGAGACAGTAACTTCAGCTGATTAACAACAGGAAAGTAATTTGGTGTACAAATGTATCATTATACATCTTGCCATCAGTAATGCCGCTGACCATATTCCATTAACTCCTAGCAGTTTTTATTTACTATGGTATGACCATACCATATCAAAAGGAAAACAAACCCAAATCCCCAAAAGAAGTCAATCCGACCAGAATTCTACTAATATTACCTGGATTCTATGCTTGTTTAAAGGTCATGCATGTGGATCTCTTCGAAGAATTGTTGCATTTGATAATAAAAAATTTACTGATGATATTTCAGATCTCAGATTGTTTCTTTAGTTGATAACCATGGATGATTTTTAAACTCCAGTTTTACGTGAATACAGTTTCTTGGGGCAAGTGAATTAGTAATAATAATTTTGGTGTGCTCATTCTATTAAACAGGCTTTTAAAAATTATACTCAAATAACTTCCCATAAATTCACAGACATCAAATATAAATAATGCACAGGCTTTTCTTGTCCTTTTTTCCAGGCCACAATGCTGTACCAAGACATATATCTCACTAAAGCAGTAACTATGACAGGGGCAACAGAGAAATTCTGTGACCATGCTGGCTCAAATATGTAACATACACATACATATTAAATTCTGCTGGAAAGTGACTATTTAAAGCAAGTGAAATCATCCTTCAGTTTTGAAAAAAGCTTTAGATTTAGTGAACAATGCTATAAAGCAAAAAGATTTATGCTTTTAATTATATAAGACAGTAGCAATTGTCTTTGATGCAAAACAAGTCAAGAAGTAAATGGCACTTAAATGAATAAATGGATTAGCCTTTGGTCTACTTGTTGGTTAATTTACACACCAGGCATAACCTTTTTTACTTTATACAGGGAAACAATTATTTCTTAATTAGAGAAAAATGTTATATCGTTCCACCAGTTAGCAGAAAATGTCAAAATTTAGAAAGCATTGACTGATGAATAGGGAAAATGATAATGAAAAAAAACAGGGTCAGGAGCACAGACATAATAAAAATGAAATGAATAGACTCAGCCAATAACACTGCTCTGCTAGCTTGATTTAAAAATAGCAAAATACTTCTAGTTACTTTTTTTTTTTTTGGTACCAGACTACTTGAAATTAAAGGATTAAAGAATGACAGTCATTTTGTTAACCATGAAATGTATGAGAATGGCACACTGTGCAAGTACATTTAACGTCAAAAGAAAAAATCTAATTTCTAGAGAAGATACATGACAGGAAACTTGCCATTTAGTAAATTTATTGTGAATATTTTTTGAATCTATATACCCCAAAGTTCCTTGGTTGCTCTCACAATTTACCCCTGCCTCTTTCTCGGAAAGAAGATAGCACTGAAACCAGTTTTGCTGCCCCAAAAGTGAGGGGCTGAGCATAAAAGGGGCAGAAGAAAGGATCAGAGTGGGAAAAATGCTGGAGACTGGAGCTTGCTGCTTAAAAGAGTATAGGACAAGAGCCAACACCTGCTGCTGCCCCAGCCCTCGTGGTGGCTATCCAACTCCTTATACTTCTTGCTTCCTTCTTCAGCAAAGCAAAAGGAGCAGCAATTGGCTTTGCTGAACTGCGCTCTCACCCAGGCGGCAGAGTCACATCCCAAATAATCCCTTACTTTGCTCATGTGCACAGCCTTGCATCAGGGACATATTTTTCCCCCTTTGGTTGTAATTCCTGTCATTCATGTGTCTTACCTCTCTGGGAAATCGCCTCCTGTCTTTATCATGCTTTCGTTATTAGGTATCACAGAATTTACTACTTTTTCTTCTTCAAGTATAGTATTCTTCATCGCTGGCCATCAAACTCTCTCTTTGTTTTCAGAGCTATTTACTGGTCTTTTCTGTGTATAGCGACTAAAAAATGAGTGTTGCCAAAAAACACATTCAGTCAGCTTAAATTTTGTCCAGCTTGACAATTTTCATAGTAAGTGTGCCACTTTATCCATAGTCATATTCAGGAGTACCACTAGCACTGTATGCTTGTTTTAATATAATATCAATGCCAAGTAGTGCTGCGGGTTCTTTTTTTACTGTATTTTGAGCTTCAAGTCAAACAGCTGTCCAGCCAATTAGTTTATCTGGGTTTGCAGATCTTTACATTTTATGTCGTGGCTCAGAGGCAAAATATTACCAAACACTCCCTTAAGGATCTACAAATCTGTGTCTGTTAGAGTCACATTATATCAAAAACATTTGGTATATCAAAAATATTTGGTATTATTGGATCTGTTTCATCAGAATCTACAGTAATATCCCGTAATATTCTTATGAGAGGTGAATCCACCTGAGGGTTTCTGATATAGGCTTTTGCAGACTGTAATGAGGAGTATATAAGCCTTCCCTTTCATTTTGCCTATCCTTATCAAAGTTGAGATAATGGCCATTCTCTTCTATTAATTTGTAACTTTTCAAGCCTTAAGGACAAAATTACTTCTTTATAAACTTCTTGGGTTAAGCTAACCCCTGCTGTTTTTAAATAATTCCTTGGGAGTTCTGTAACATTTAGTGCATCATTGTTACTGACCATTCCAGTTAGCTCTTTAAACTGTAAAGTTATAAATATTAACTAATGGCTTAAACAGTTTGGAATGAACAAATAGTCTAGGAAAAAACAAAACAAAAACAAATAAACTTGTAATTTTCTATTCTTGTCTATGCAATTTAGGCTTAAGAAGTTCAAGAATTAATTTTGGTGAAAATTTTTCAGGAAAAGTATTTTTTCCAGAAATGCTTCATAGTTTTTAAAATTTGAAGAACACAGGCCTATCAGGCGTATTGTCTTTTGGACTCTATTGTTTTCAGATAACTTGCATTTGGTCTGATGTGACCACTAATAATAATCTAGTAGCAATTAATGAGTGTTATCTGGCCTAGAAATATATGAGTAGATGTTCTACTACAGTTTTTCATATAGTATGTCCCTCGGCAAGTCTAATGTGTTGAGGAGGTTGCTTCATTTTGATATTTTCTTTTTTCTCCTTTAGTTTTTCAGCAGAGGAACCCCCCTGAATGCTGTTCTTCACTGCAAGCTCCCAGAAGATGAGTTATCAGGCTCCCCAGAATGCTTTAAAAGCAAACAGATTTGCTGAGGCTGCAGATAAAAGTCATGTTACTAAGCTTGTGTTGCTGGACGGAAATACTTTGCTGACGTGGGACCTAGATCTGGGATTTACAGTTCTCTTCTATTTGCCATTTGCCTACCATAATATATTTAGTACTCACCACCATGCCTTCTCCTTTCCCTACACAGGGGGCATCGCAGCAGTGGCAGCACCAGACACTGGATGTGGCCTTTACAGAATCTGACATCATTTTTTCAAGTCAGGATCAAATTTCAAATATTTTCTACCTCAGTGTCACTACAGATGTATAGCTCCCTAATGGTGGTCATCATATTACTGATTTGAAAATCAGTCTTTTATTAGAACCAAGCCAGTCATACTAACTAGCTGGCTAAAAAATCATGTTTTTATGTAGATTCCTATGTCTGTTCCCTTTCCAGACAGCAGGGAAGAATCATGCCTGCTTTTACAACCCTCCAGCAATATAGCACATATATTGGCAGGTGCCCAGTTTGGCGGGCAGATACTAACAGAGTTTTGCCCTTGACTTTCTACAGTTCCCTTTCAGATGGGTGGCTTTAAAAATACTACTGGAAGGGACACAGCTTGCACTATAGGAAGCACCTTATATGGGAGACAAGACTTACCAAGGAAAACTGTTTTCATTCTTCTCTCCTGCTTAGACTGAGAACAGTTGAACATAATTTGACTGTGGGTCTTGAAACACCCTTTAGACTTCTTACTTTTGCCTGTTATATTTAGTCATGTCAAAATTAGCAACATGGTATTTGAAAGATCACATTTAGAAGATTCTTTAGAGATCTGGATATTTCACTTGCCTATATTAGTCATGTTTTTCATTCCCCCCAGAGTGGATGGAAAGAACTAATTCAGGTGAATCATCCTCTACGTACTTTTTCACACTTGCCTTTGGATTAAATGAATCGCTCTTTAGAGAGGCCTATGCCCTTCCACTGGCTGTAAAGGGAACCTAGGAAAATAAGATTTAGATAAACTATAAATATGTCCAACATTTTATTCCAGAAGTTAGAGAAAAAATTCCCATTGCTGTCAGCTGTATCAAGTTTCCATCCTTTGACATATGAAAGGGCAGCTGTAGGACTATTGCCTCCAAGTATACAACGGTAATGTGCCTCAGCAAAGCTTATAAGTATTTCGTTTAAAGCTGAAGGTGCTGGAAATCCTAGCAGTTGGTTTCCCTGATTCGTATTATGATTCATGCCTTTTCACTCATAAAAGCAATGCCATCCTTACCAGCATTCCTGTCTGGCTAATTCTATCCCCCAAAACAAACCGAGCAGTACAGAAGAGCTGTCACTAACTTTTATTTCAATCTATCTGCAGTGAGTATAAATACCAGAGGTAAAAATCTGAACTGTTGAGGTAAGTAAACCTTTTAACATCGACTTCAGTAGGACTGAGATTTTACCTTAAAAAAAGCTCCTCTTTCTTGTGGGCAACCCCTAAACCATAAAAAGTACATAGAGCAAAATAACATTTGTTTCAAGCAATTAACTGCCCATTTCACAGTTCCATTAACGTCAGCACAGACTCACCTAGTTTGACCCTTCACAAAAACTGGTCTTAATATACGGGTTTCAGTTAGATTCAAGCTGGGGATAGTATATTTTGCTGACACTGCAGCTGTTCAACAACAACAATATGTAAACCTGCTCTAGCGATACAGATACACTGGGCTATCAGTGAAATGGAAATTTAAATGAAAAGTCTTGCAGAAATTAACAGATGCTGTTAGCTGAGATGATGGAACTGTCAGGAGTTACTGCTTTTCTCATCTTTATGAATTCTAATGATAAGCTTAAATAATTTTTGAAATCTTGTGATAAATTTGTAAACAAACAAATGAATCTGCTTTACATGGAAAAATGATGAGGATTGTCTATGAACACATATCATGGAGACATGGTCACACAATCACTTAATAGCTACACTATTGTTGGCTTCATTAAATAATACAAATCAGAAAACAAATATCTCTGGCCATTTGTTCTTAGAATAGTCAATTTTGGAAGCATAATCTTTGAAACAACATCCAAAATGAATGTAAAGTTTAAGTATGTCAGTGATCACCCTTGTACAAGTCTGTGGATAATACAGTTATTGCTTAAACTTTTAAATATACATATTTTTGTATTATACATGTTCTCCAAGCAAATTTTGTCACCACAGGATTCAAAAGTTACACTGCAGAATTGCTGCTTTGGAGCAAAGTTCGGTTTTGTTTAAGAAGCCATTCTGTGAAGTTAATCTGCACCAAAGAGTATTTATTTCGTCACTGAAGTTCAGTCAACTTTTGGATGAAATGCAATAATCATTCTTCATTGGTAGTGCTACAACGAAAGCTAACATAAACAAATGAAGAACTATTTCTTCATCTCAATGTGGAAGGAAGATTTTTATGCACCGTACCTGTAGTACTTGAAAGTCATTCACGTCATTAGGGAAAATCATATTAGCTGGGAAAATTATACTGATGGAGATGTAAGAGGTTGCCAGATGAATGTTGTATATTAAAGATAGAGGTCTGCTTTTGGGGAGTCGGGGGGAGGAGCCTTGCTCTGAAGAATGAAGTTAGAGGTAACTACTCATTACGCTAAAGCCACAGATATTTACCCTAATCAGAAATATCCGTTTTCTAGAGAGCCAGCAGGCCAGTAGCTACTTTAGTGTTGCTATCAAACAGAATTAGAGTGCAGAACTGCGGCTGTGTTGTGAGGCTATTAGGTACATCTGAGAGCCATTTAAATGCAAATAGGATTTGAGCTGTTTGTCAGTGACTAAAAACAGTCTTCCAGTCAACTGCCTTAGTAATTAGAAACCATCTGGTATCATGAAAGAATATGGTACTTTTAATATATCCACAGGCCAAGAGGATGCACTTTATATCTTACAACAATAAAAACACCTATGCTTTTATGTTAGATCTCTGACAATTTATATGCAAAATCAGCTCCATCTTGCTATTTTTCCTCTGGGTCTCTGCTGGAAAAGAAACAGATGAAAAGCATGGAAGAGAGAGTGCCAAAAAAACCTACAAAAAGATATTTTAAGAACAATACACACTAACAGAGGAGTGCCTGACAAAATGAAGGAGCCTTGCTGAAACCCTTGCCTTCTTTTTACCTGTAAAGACTGTGATAGACACAAACAAAAAGATAAGTTTGACTGTTTACCTGCCAAATCTCCTTAGAAAACTATGTTCTGTATTTTCAGGGTGTGACATATAGAGATGGATTCAAAGTAAAGCAATTTATCTAAAGCTTCCCTTCTTTGGCCCTCAGAACTTCAGATTTTAGGATTTTAATGCTGCAGAGATTGAAATGAAAATACTCTACTCTAAACCTGGACTACCCTTCACCATCTTTCTTTCCAGGCTAATATATCCTAGGGAATAGACAGGCATATTATTCTTTATTAAAAAAGTGGACCTCTTTAAGTGATTGGTTAAATACTGATATCAGGTAATTAGAGAAAGTTAAACTGATAGTTTCAGTAGTTCTCTTCTTCATATCTCATCACCTTCCACATCATATTCACATAACATTTACAATTTTCAGTTCAGTTTGGCAGTTTGCAACAGTTGGTCACAATATCTAAGTTTCAATTGTTTTCAATAAGAGAGTGCCACTGTAGTCACTCAAAGGATGTGGTTCCTATGTACAGTGAAACTGTTGAAACATTAAACTTTGTGTATCTATGCATCAAAATAAAGAAGCAATGGTAGATCAACAATAGTTCTGATTAGCTTTCATGGGAAAGAGATCTAACAGAACCAAAACCATAGGCTATCAAACTAAATATGCATCTTCTGCAGACCGTGCTAGAGCCTGTACCTTCTTTACTACAGATGTACCAAACTGTGTTTCTGGGACAATATACTACAGAAACTGAAGTTATTCACACATGTTATTCCTACATTTTTCAAAATCACATCTCTATTTGCTGTTCATATATTTCACAGAAAAGCTGCTAGCTTCTTTCAAAAATAGAAGACACCAGAAGCACTGAAATGGAGTCGTCAAAACGGTGAATAGCAAATGTATCAAGTGTGTGTGTGTGGGGGGCACATTTCCACGGTTCAGTTAAAGAATAGTATTTTTTCCTTGTGTATTTAGATGATTATTGAAACTGAAATCTTCTCTCAAGCCCTCAAGACTCAGTATTCTCCACATCCTAGTGCTTTGGGACATACCAGCTCTTAACAACGAAATTAATTTACGTGAACATAAATCTATCTGAGGCCATCAACTTCAAATTGTAATGATTCTTCTGCTTGTTAGGTGTAAGCTCCCTGGTTAAGAGGTCTTGATTTTGTTTCTCTTCTACCATGCATCCCTTCTATACAGAATCAAGTTTGTTACTGTTTAGCACTCATAAAAGTTGTCTGCCTATGTTAATGGATTGCTATATCACCTTATTTCGATCATTACATGGCAATATAAAGAAATCAGTACCGCTTGCTACCAACTATGCTTCATTCAATATCCTTGCGAGTAATAGCTATTCAAGCAATTAATTTCTGTATCAGCAGCTATTTATTCTCCTTTAGCATATGACAGGTTGAATTGCTTTTCCCTACTTTTGAGTTATAGTCTTATGTATACCTTAATAAAGAGAGAGCAAAACTCTATAGCCATTCAATTCCCCAAAATTTTGGGTGAATTTTTTTTGCAAACTTGCTCTTCATAATGGCTTTCTAATGTTCAAACATTTCACCTCAATTCTCAGCTAATGCACACACATTAATTTGATAACTGAAACTAGCAAATGATATTCTGGATATATTTGAAACAGTGATGATTTTATAGATACCAATAGGACTAACATCTCTTAAAAGTTTCTTTAAAATAATACTAAGACAACTCTTAAATGGTCTCCATGTAGACATCATTAAAGTTCTAGAGATCCCACGTAAAGTTTCTGCAGAACACTCCATCTGAGCTGGGACAATATGTAATTTACAATGCCACCAATGGCACACTTAAGTGAATTCTAACATTCTTTTATATTTCTGTGTTATCTCAAAAATAAATAAATAAATAAACAAATAAGTGGTTTGTTTTAGACAGATACCAAAAAGGGAAGTTTATTGACATCCCTGTAATTCAACCACTTTAATTTATCACATTCTGTAAAACATAAGCAGACTTTGCTTTGCCAAGCTGAAGACGTAAATCTTCATCCATAATACTAAATACAGCCATTAGTTTATAATGTCACTCACTCACACGACTGATTCTCCAGACCAATCTTACTTACACAAATGGTTTCCTTGCATGACTTTTCTTGCCAAAGCTGATGAAAGGTTTATAGTTCATGCCTTTCACAGTTTGCTAGCTTGACTTTACAAAATTAAAATTAAATAATAAAGATAACATATTTTACATGGTATAAAGGAAAACAATGTCAACACTTTTCAGCAGTGTGATCCTACTATTTTTTTAACAATATAAAGTTGCATACTACCAATATTCTCTTGCAAGTTAGGAAAAAAGAATCATTACAGTAGGTGCTATATTAACAGTTTTGGTTAATGTTCTTCCATGAAGTGTAAGAACTAGCGGTAAGAAAATGATAAACCGAAGAGACTGTGTTAAATAAAATAACAAATAAATGTAATGTTTATTAGGAAATTATACAATATAATAGCCACCTTCAAAAAATAGTAATCCAAAGTCAACTTGAAGACTGTATTTACAATTTAAGTATACAGATTTACAGTTTCGGTGCATCATTATCTACAGTCATGCCAATCTTTCCCACAGGATATAACTTTGCAAAACTTAATGGTGCACCTTTCCAATGATCAAAGACCCTTACTGATCTACACAAGACTGTTGTCTGTACAAATGAAACCAATCAAATAGGGAGGGCCACATCAATCAAGGAAGATACGAAATATCACAAGGGTCACCTAATAAGAAGTGCATCTTTTTATGAGAAAACAAATTAGCAGACAACATATCAAATAATTAAGCCAATTAAGACATATACTTTGACTAAAAAGTTCCCTGTGAAATTTGCATTAACTGAAAAGATTAATAAACTAAATTTCGAATGACAGTAAAGAGAATGGGAAAAGATATTTGGCTTAGATATGAAGAGCAGAATTCTTGAAGAGTTCCACTATATCATTATCTTTCCAAAACAAATTTTTCAGACAGCTCCATTTCCCTCAAAGTCCCATTCAAATCATCCAGGATCTCTAACTTTATGGATTTATTGGCAGAGAACAAAGCCACCCAGATGCTGCAAGGATCTGCCCCATACTATTTGTTCACCAGAAATTATTCGTTTTCTTGAAGATTATGTGAAGTTGTGCCTCAGATAACTCTTTTCAGGTATGACAGAGAGAAAAAAAATTCAAGGACTTTTTTTTCTCTTTATGCATCTTGATATGGCTAGGAGAGGAAGACAAAGCTCTTTGTCAAAAAATGACAACTTTTGATTGAATTTTCCACAAGGTACCAGAAAATGATTGTTTCAGGTTTTTGGCCAGAAATGAAAGACATGAGCATCCTCATGTCGAAGGACAAAAAGGAGAAGGAGGTATCAGGAGTGTCTGGGCTTCTGGCCAACAATCTACACTCTTGGACCATTTCTGAACATCTGGCTCCCTCCTTCAGGTTCTCTCTTCCTTCCTTCACAAGTCATTTGTTTTAGAGCCATGGAAACTGTGATTCACAGTGTCTAAGCCTTCTCATTATTGCAGTAAGGACTCCTGGAAGTCCAGAGGTTTTCTTGACCACCTGGCTCCTGAACCTCTTGGTGACAAGGTTTTAAGGTTCTCAGTTCAGGTATCTCAACAGAGGAGGGAGGGAGAAGCAAATCATGTGAACAAATATAAACATTTATGTGTAAGTTGTACTTATTTCCTTCATAATCAGTGGAGAGATATAGATACTTCTTGAGCACAGTTCATCAGATCTATTTCAAACAACTGCATGAACATGAAAAGATTTCTGCTACACAAGCGCCCATACTATCTGTAAAGGAATTCTTGGGTGACTAGCTCAGATGTGGAAATATGTCCTGAAGATATTTAGAGTCAGGTATCATGTAATTAATCAAAAATCAGAAGCCAAAAGCCTGAACCCATTGCTCACTCTGTGCTCCCATGCATTTAGGATTTCAGACATTTATATGGCTTCAAACAGAATTTTTTCCTTGGAAAGTAACAGGGTTCAAGAGGTAGGGGGGAGGATTTAAATTTTTATACTTTCTCTTCAATCTGAGAAAATTCTTTAAATTTATTTGGGAAAAAGTAGGAAATTTTTAACTCTCTACCATTTCTTTAAAAGAAAATCCTTTGGTTTGCAGCAACTTTGTAATGTGTCTGGATCCCTGTTACAGAAATAGAAATTTCAAAAATGATTATTCCTCAGCAGACACACAAAAGTCTATGGTTTTATAATGGTACTATTAGCTCTCATTACAGTACTTGTGACAGGGAAGTGAAGTCTCTAGCGATATTGTTTTTTGTTTCTGAATGTCAAGGATTCACATACTAGAGTTCGAGGAATTTTAAACTTAAATTCTTCCCTTTCCCTCAGGAACTAAGAAATAATTAGAAATTCATCTACATTATTCCTCACCATTTACCAATTTATTCTATAGAGATAAATTCCTACTTTCTAGATTAAGTATTCCGAAACTGACCAGCAATTCTTAGACTTTCAGGGTTATCTTTATTTTTAAGATACACCGGATGTTCCCCATGAGCAGTGAGCTATACATATAGCCATTTTCATGAGTGAGTTACAGCTATTAGGTCTTCAGCATCTTCTAAGGTCTCAGGAAAGGATGCCACTTGCTTACAGCAGGCTTTTGCTGGGAGTCTATTCATTTTAGGAAGTAAAGGCCTGATCCAAACCCCGCTGAAGTCAATGGAAAAAGACTCCCATTGACTACAATGGGCTCTGGATCATGCCCTAAATCCAGTCTCTTCATTAATGCAGGATTAATAACAAGATGTCTTTCCAGTAACCTGGAGTACTTAAGGTCCTGGCAATTTCAGTGGAACAAATTTCACTTATGACTGCAGTCCATTGGAATTTGAAAGGTGAAGCCGATGTCTTTTTCAGTGACAAGAAAATCCTATTTGGGGGCATTTTCAGTTCCTAGATATTTTCAGTCCCTTCATTTCAGTCAGATTCCTTAGGCATCCTAATGAGAAAACAGAACAAACGAAGCCAAAGAAACACATGCTGTCCAAAGCGCACTTCACAAATACAGTGTAGGCCACGATTTAATCACTGAACATAAGCGAGTTGATGCTTTTGGAGGCATTAGGGTAGAGCCTGACTACACAGGACAAACTAAAGGATTGAAGCACAGGTAATTATATAAGGGTTTTTTTTTTTTCTTCCTCTTCTTTTTAAATTAATAGGCAAGGCAAGATACAAAGATTCTCAAAGACTGCTCTCAGTTTGCACAACAAAACAGAATCAGTTCATAAATGACGAAAAGCGGCAGAAATATTAATGTTGCAAATAGTAATAACGCCCTTAAGTTCTCTGAACTTGCAGATGTGAATGGTGAAATAATGTTATATTAGTACAAGTTTTGACAAATAGTAAATGAATAGAATTACTACAGTTATTAAATCAGATATAAAATATATATTATGATCATTTTTATATAAAATAAAAATATCAAACAAACATATTCTGTGTTTTTCCATTTAAAACTTCTATTTCTGATAAACCATTGGACAGATCAGCCATTTCAAAATATCCCTTGCTGTACCCATTGTTTGCATTTCATTACATTGCTATTAGCAGTACTTATTTTTTAACCTTGGCTATTCATACTGACAGCAAGAATTGTTTAGAAGTTGAAGCCTTTGGTTTTTTGTAATCAATTTCTCATTGTTCCACTACAAAACAACATACAAACTCCCATGCTCTTTATAATAAAGACCTTTCTAAAGCTATATTCTAGCTCATTAAAAAATCAATGTGAGCTTTACCATAATTTCGGTAGGTTTTACTCTTAATAGAACAACACATTCACTGATCAATAAGTGGTTGTATAGATATTACTATTCTCCAGTGCAATAGATTAGTTTAAACTAAGTTTTCAACTGAAGAAAAACTGCTTTTGCCTTTTCACTGACATGGATGCTTTCACTTCAGAAGTTTTAGAAGAAGATACCTTAAAACTCTCAAACAAAATATCCAATTTTTCCAGAGTAACAGGTTTATTTACCATAAGCATAAATACAACCTTGTTTATCCAAGGACTCTCACAAAATACAAATAAACCTCAGGTTTGGATCCCTGGTATGAATCAGCTCAGGCCTGTATGTGTCTCTCCCAGACACCTGAATATTTTAACAAAACTGGATTTTCTGGACCTCTCTCTTTGTTGTTGAATTAAAAAAAAAAAAAAAACTTTAGATGTTCTGATTTTGCTGTAAAAAAAGCTTATACAATTTTAAAATCTTGAAAGTTTCTGGCACAGGAAAATCTACCTTGCTCTAGAGTATAACTATAAACACATCTAAAACTCACATAGACATGAATAATTCCAAAGACCAGATCTGAGATAAATGTCTGCAACATCTGTATTACTTTTTCATTCTCCTCTGACAAGTTCTGGCCAGAGATACTACTTCAGCTTAGAACTCAATATTTAGCAACACAAAAGCTAACCGAAGTTGCAAACCTGTTGAACAAATGAGTACAAAGCCTGTTTTCAGTTTGCTTCTCTCAATATCCTTTTCCATCACTTCATTCTTGTGTAAATTAATATCTAATCAGTCCTGTTTCATTCAGACTGAGGTCTCTGAAACTGAGTGAAGGAAGGGAATTCCTCCCACCACCTGGATCTGATGAAAACAAGACAGAATCTCACATAGTTTATGTGGCATTGACTGGAGCCAATATAGGCCAAAGAAAGTTTTGAATACATTTGTTTGAATAAAAGCCATTGATTTGCTTTGATGTGTGTTTCAGTTTACCCAAGAGTTAACATTTATCACTTTCCAGATTAAAGATACAGCAATAATTGGTAAGATCAATAGATATCAAAGCTCTCGGAGCATGGCTTAACAGTTGCTTGCCTGAAGCTTATACAGCTTGGCTACTGAAATTAGCTTGGGTCATTGGATTATCAATGACACCCTGATCTATGGCTCCCATTTTGTTAAAGTGAACAAACGTTCAGTACCTGCCCCTAGAATCTCACAGTGACACTGGACAAAATTCAAACCCTGGAAATTTGTCCAAGATGTAGAGTGGATAGAAAACTTCCCCCATTAATTTTCAGACAGAAAGAGAAAGCATTAAACAAAATAAAACAGCTCTACTGGAGAGGATCTCACAGCACAATGCTGTTTCGAGAAAATATTTACTGTATCTACAGCAAGGAACTTTAAATGTGCAGAAGGATGCTTAAGTACCCTCCTCAGAGGGACAGGTTAATGCTGTAAAGACATCCAATACATTTTTTAAGCTAGTTTTAAAATCAACAATTAGACAAAGGCATCTATATATTAAATAGATTGTTTTCAACAGTTCTAAGTCCTTCAATACACATCTCAGGCAACAGTTTCAGATCAGTCCTTAATGTTCCCTAGAGAAGTAGAGAAATCAATAAACAAGGCCATAACAAATTCACAAGACAGTTTTGTCATTAGAAAACCTTGCAAGTGGCCAACAGTTTAATTCTTACAAGGAGTGAGAGTGGATATCATGCATCTAACACCATGGAACACATAATTCAGGGTTTTAGAACAGAAAAAATTACTAGATTTAATTACATTGCACACCCTTAGAAGTCTCACTACTTTTGGCAAGTTGGTAGGTTGGATGAGATTTTGCTTTCTCCTCCTCCACCTCTTCTATTCCCCTACAGTTATTAAATCAAAGAAAATAACTTTGATTTTGATTAATTTCAGATGCCTACAAAAGTCTTCAGCTATCATCTTACATGTACCAATACACAGTGCATACTTGCACAGAAGAGAGACAACTACTGATCTTTTTGGCCTCGCTCACAAGGCCTAAGTCAGTAACTATAGTCAAAATCTTCACATAGAACAAAGTTATGGTTTTCAGATGTGCACCTGAAAGGACAGTAATATACATAAATAAAAATACCAGCCAGGCAGTACTACTGGTGCATATTCTGCAACCCAACAAGTACATGGTCACTAGAGCAAATCTGGATGAAAATCATGAAAATGATTTCCCTCTTTCCCTGTCTCTTTCCCTTCCTCCCTCCACCACTCAGGTGAATAGCCCCCTTCTTCATATCAGAACATCCCAGCATTCAAGTATGTTTCCAGAAGCATTGCTTGGCCTGCATCTCCTCCTTCACAGTCTTATCAGCATCCCTAGTCCCTGGTATTTCGTCCTTTTTTCCTGTATTGCCAGCCATAGCAACCAATGCCATGAACTGGATCAAAAAACATTATTCTTAGTTGGCACTGATACAAAGTGATAAGCGTTGATCTCAGAGGTTAACAAAGAATAATGTGAATGGACAAATATGTACTGAAGCTTCAGGAATAAAACTGAATATCAATAATATCAATCTTGTTTTCAAGATGGACCTCCTGTGACAGAAAAAGGAGGTTTATTTTCTTTGGAGAGCCTTGATGAGAAACAGGATTCTTTTACACTCTAGAATGTTAAACAAAACACCAGGCAGTAGCATATACTTTACATAGTTAAAAACAACATTCACTTTTTTTAACCAAATGCATTCTTTTTTTTAATTAAAAGAGGAGAAAGAGTGCATGCTTACTCTCATGTATTCCTTACTTTCCCAGCTCATCCTCAGGCAAACATGTTTGGTAGATTAGGCCTCCACTAGAAGAAGATTGTGCTCATAACTGTGCTTTTTTATTTGTAGAAAACTGTCAGAACTGAAGCATATCTAAAAAAAGTTTAAAAATAAACAACCCCCCCCCTTTACCTATACAGAAAGTAACTCTTAATCAAAACTAGTGAAGGACAGAAGAAAAAGCAATAGCACAATTTCGGGGGCAGGCATAATATCCTGAGATATTTAATATTTTAATTGATTATCTGGAAGAAATGCGAAACTATATGTTATGAGTTTTATCCTAGCCTTATTAAAGTCAGTGGCAAAAAGCCCAGTGAGTTCAGCGGGGCCAAGATTAAGTCCTAATTAAATTAAGAAGTGACTTCAGATAAAATGTTACCTTTTTCCCTCTGTCTTCCCATGCTAGGAGAAAGAAATAACAAAGATTTATTGAAAATTGTCACAGAGGCAGGTAATTGAGTTTGTTCTGACCTGGATCAAAGGAAATACATACTCATGAGGAAAGTAACTTTGAGTGTGAATTCATTGAGTCAACAGTGCTAGACACTGAAGTTTTCACTAGCAATGCTGACTGCCCTATTAAAGTATCTAAAATCTGCCCTAGAGAAAAACTTGCTGAGTTCTGTCTAAATACAATAAATGATGAATCCCCCTCTGGAAAAACATGCAGAATTAGCTGCACATCCCCCTGTGATTGCAGTCTCCTCTGCCAGGCAGCCACTTGCAGTAAGTTCACATATGAAGGAGCCGCCCCAAGAAATCTTCACTGCCCCCCTTACTAGAGGCAAGAGGAGTTACCAGTTAAAGACCTTCTTTGCCCTTTCCGAACAGAAGGGTAGCAGCGCCTTGGGTCTCCTTCTGCCGGCTGCCACTGGTCACTGTTACCTCCCTGACCTTGGTCAGTTGTGACTGAGTTGTGGGGAGAAAAGGGACTATGCTCTGTAAGGGGCATGTTAGGTAGCAGCCCCTCTCAGCTGTCTTCAGTAAGGATTTCCTTCCAGGGTTCAGAAGTAGGAGCTTCCAAATTCTACAGGAACAGCAGAAAAACATGAAAAGATCAATACAATAGCAGAGCCCCCCTTCAAATGGAAGGTTTCAGATATTGTTATCTAAAACTGGGAGTTCAAGCAACTTACGGAAATTCTAAATTATTCTAATTATTCTAAGATAATTTATTATTTAACTAGCTATTCTTGCATAACTCTGCTAAATTATTCTCATGGGAGCTATCCTTCTTGATGTTTAAAAACAACCATTCACTAAAACGACAATAAAAGTGAAAGGAGAGAAGTAAGGAAGTGTATGACTCTGGCCCAGCATTTAGAGGCTATTTTCTGCCATGGGAGACTAAGGTTGAAATCTCCCAGACCAGATTCAGAAGGAGAGACCAATTCTACTTCATGAAAATTAATGCTGTCAGACACTAACAAAGCAGAATAATGTCAAAGAGAGAGCTTGAAATTGGACCTCTCCTGTTCTCTTGGTGGCAGCAAGAGAAGTCTTTTTACAAAAGAAGGACAGTGGGTTGGCCTCTGATGTTGACGGGCGAGTGAAGAGTTAACAGGACTAAAGTCGTCTACCAACCGATATGCGCAAGGATTGATATGCGCAAGGCTGCGGAATGGCAGCATTAACAAGACTGAAGAGGTCTGCCACCTGGAATCTGCACGGACCCCCAGGGAGGGAAGAAGCAATACGGAGGTGTTGTGGTCTTGCCTCGCTAGCAGGGTCCTCCCAAGCAGACAAACAGACAGTCCTGTGATTGCGAAACTTGCTGAAAGTCAGCAAAAGCGGTGTTTGCCCAGAGCCCCAGCCGTATAAAAAGAGACTTGGGAGCTAGGAGAGTTTGAGCAGGGACGGGAACGTGACCTGACCATCCTCTCCGGCTGGACCGTGAGTATCCCCCCCCTCCCCTTTTCCTGGGACGCTGGGTTAAGGTAACTCCTCGAGGTTGAGAGCCCTCTCACTAGGAGAGTGAACAAGAAAGCTTTCAAGTAGGGATAAGCAGTCCTTCCAATTAATAACGCAGTAATCGACGGTTTCAGGTTATCCTTTCTAAATTAGTAACTGATGGTTTTGTGTTATCCTTCCTAAATTAGTAATCGCATTATTTTAATGGATGTTACTAATCCAAGAACTTGTGTGAGGAAATAAACATCTTTTTTATTATTATTATATTACTGTCTCAGTCGTTGCTATCGAACCTTCATAGCATGACAGCGTGACAGTTTTTGGCGTAGTCGGCAGGATAGGATAAGGATAGGATAGGATACAGACTTAGTGGATACATAAGCTGGGGTAACCGGATAGAAATATTTTTGAACTATGTCACTGCGTGAGTTATTGAGAAGGCACGGAAGCGGACCCTCAAGCCCTGGGATTGACTGGGCAAATGATAATTGGGAAAATGAAGCCTCTGTTGTGTGTAGGATAGAGGAAGTCAGAGGTAACCAAAGAGATGGGAAAGGAAAAGGTGGTATATGTGCCATCTTAGGGGCCTGTTTACTGGCAGCCCAACAAGCCAATCGGACCCATCAAAAAACTAAGGAACAGTTACAAGAAAAGGTGCAGGAGTGTGTAGATCTTGAAACAAAATTGAAATTAGAGAAAGAGCGAAATCAGAAATTACAAAACAAGTTAGAACTCATCCTTTCAACAGCAAGGAAGCCCCCCACAGCAGCTCAGATTAGAAAAATGCTGGTGGAGGACCCGGACGACTGGGACGGAGATATATGGGGAAACAGCAGTAGTTCAGAGGACGATGGTGATTTGTACCCTCCAGAACCCTCACCTCTGGATGTGCGGCCAGTTGTAAAAACCGAAACCGCAACAGGACCCCATGGGGGTAATGCTAGAACCACAGTTAGAACTACCCCTTACTCAGGAGACGAGATGGGAAAACTGCAAGAGAAATACTGCAGGCAACCTACAGAAACAGAAACTGAGTATTTGTGGCGGGTATCCTTAACAGGAGGTGATCGCATAATACTAAGTGAAGAGGAGGCATCAGGATATTGGGGACCAGGAGTTTTCCTGACGGGTAGAGTTGGGAATCGCTCCCTCACCTCCCGAGTAGCCTACTGGGCAGGAGGACAAGACCCGAGGAACAGAGGAGAACCTTTGAGAATAGGTATAAATACCCATAGTGAGCTTACAGGAGCCATACAAAAGGCAGCTTGCGTACAACAGATATATGAAAGGGGAGCCTATGATGTCCCCATGCAAGCCCCAGTAAGCCCAAACAGCTTAACGCCTTTAATACGGGGATTGCCTACAGTGTTAAAGCTGAAGCTACAAGCAATACGAGATCGCATTGTAGCTGCAGAGGCACACAATCATAATAACCTCAATGCCCCCCCCATGCCAATACCGACATGGGCGGATACCTTGTTAGAAGTGCATCGAACTGCGCAAGAGATGGGGATGGATACCAAACCACGGGAAAAGCGCATTAGACAGGCTACTGCCTCATATGCCCCGAGGAGAGGACATTCCCCCCCCAGGCAGCACAACAAGGAAATGGGAACTAAACAAGAAGACAGGGAGAAACGAAATAGACTGTGGCGGCATGCCCTGGCATTAGGTGTTCCACGATCCATGCTGCATAATCAGAAAACAGAAGACATAGAACAGATAGTGAGCAAACTGGAACAAGTGAAAAGGGTGACTCTGCCATCCGCCCCACCTGGCTCACAAGATAGTAAGCAAGAATCTAAGCCTAGTAACCCTTTCTCAGAGTTACGAGAAGAGTTGCATGATCTAAAAAACTAGGTAGCGCTGGTCGAAAATCAGGCCAACCGACCCGAGTACTATTAATAGCGCAGCGGCCTGAAAGTTTAGAACCCCAGATTGTGATTCCGGTAGGACCTAGAAAACACAAAGTTTCTTTTTTAATTGATACTGGTGCACAGATAAGTGTTTTGGACAAACAGACAGCCAGTAGGTTAAATATCAAACCATCTAGACAATCAATTTTTATAAAGGGAGTTACAGGAATTGCTGAATCTTGTCCTTTGGCAAAACTTTGTGGCTGGCTCCCGGGAGACAAACGTCTTACCAAATTTGAGGTAGTAATAAACCCAAAGGGAAATGACAACATTTTAGGGTTTGATGTTTTACGAGGAAGAAACTGGATACTCCCAAACGGTACCCGGTGGAGCTTTGGAACAGCTAACATCAAGCTTTTGCAAACCTCCCCCGCGCTGCCGCCTAGTAAGATAACTAATGCTAAACAATATCCTTTAGCATCTGCTGCACGATCCGGGATAAGCAAAGTCATTAGAGACCTAGAAGAGCAAGGGATTATAGAACGCACCCACTCCCCCTATAACTCTCCGGTGTGGCCTGTCGAAAAACCAAATGGAGAATGGCGATTAACAGTAGATTATCGCCGATTGAATGCTAATACCGCTCCCCTCACGGCTGTGGCTGCGGTCCCCAATATAGCGGAACTGGTGAGTCAGCTTAGGACTGCAGCCCACCCCTGGATGGCCACACTAGATGTAAAAGATATGTTCTTCATGGTCCTGCTAATAAAAGAAGATAAAGACAAATTTGCTTTCACCTGGGAAGGCATTCAATATACCTTCACTCGGCTGCCCCAGGGATACAAACACTCCCCCACCATCGCTCATAACGCATTAGCAAAAGTCTTAGATTCGCTTGGTACAACCCCTGGAGTACCAGAAACAGTACCAAGCTACCCAAGATCTCCCATTGCAGTAGCTGAACCACTCACTGAAAAGTCTGACCTAAATGGGGTATGGTTCACCGATGCCTCTTCACATAGGATAGCAACGGGGTGGCAATACAAAGCAGTTGCCTTAGAAATAAGCACAGGCCGTACAATAATAGAAGAAGGCGATGGCAGCGCCCAAGTAGGAGAACTCAAGGCTGTCCGACTTGCCATAAGAAATGGAGCAACAACAGTGTATACCGATTCATATGCAGTATTCAAGGGGGCCACAGACTGGATAGGATTCTGGGAATGTAATAAATGGCAAATAAATAGGTGCCCAGTATGGCAGCAAGCAGACTGGGAAGAGTTGTTGGAAGAAGGAAGGAAATAGTCTATTGCAATAGGGTGGGTGAAAGCCCACAGCTCAGACGGAAGTCTGGCAGCTAAATGGAACGGGATAGTTGACAAGTTGTCGAGGGTAAGAGGAGTAACAGTAAGCGAAGTAGAGTGGGACAGAATAGGAGAATGGCTACATATACAGCAAGGACATTCAGGGGAAAAGGATTTAGTAAAAGAAAGTATAGCTCGAGGATGGCCCATAGATATAACAACTGCACGACGAATCATAACAGCCTGTCCTCAGTGCCAACTAAGATTAAAAAGGGATCATCCAGAACAGCAAGCTCCACTACATATCAGTAATAAAAAACAATTATGGCAAACCTGGCAGATTGATTATATAGGGCCTCTTAAACCATCAAGTGGGAGAAAATATATATTAGTGGGAGTCGAGGTGGTCTCCCGTCTCCTCCGAGCGACAGCTGTCAGAACTGCGAATGGAGAAACTACCATTAAGGTATTACAAGAATGGTTCAGTGTATTACCGGTACCAAAGGAAATACAAAGCGATAATGGGACTCACTTTACAGCCCGCGTAGTACAGGACTGGGCGACACAAGAAGGGATTAGTTGGACATTCCACACCCCCTACTATCCCCAAGCAAACGGGATGGTGGAAAGGGCCAATGGCTTACTTAAAAGATATGCTCAAGCAGAAAAAGCGAGTTGGGACCTACGCATTAACCATGCTGTGCATCTACTTAATAATCGATGGGGAACATTTGGTAGTCCCAGAACCCAGGCCTTTTGCCCTATCAATACAGGCATCGTTAAGGATAATCCTGACATTGATCCTGCACGTGGTAAACCAGGACAGCCTGTGATGGTAAAACTACCACAAATTGGAGTAGTCCCGTTAACATTGTCTAAACCCCGAGGACCCCCTTGCATGGGAAGCACTTGATGCCACAGAAAAAACCCATCGAATCAGTTCTCGGTGGATAATTCCTGATTATTAACCACTTATTCCGAGGCACCCTGCCTCGAGGAAAACCTAAATGTGTTCTCTTACAGGATACCATGTGGAGACTTGTGTTCCTACTCCAGATGGCCCTGGTGACAACATTGATCTCAAACCCATGGGACAGCAATGTCAATATTTGGGAAAAGTTAGCTAGGGAAATACTAAATACCACTCACTTTTGTCTAGAAGGAGGAACTTCGGCGGCCCAAATTTACACCACATGCAATATTGGGTTCCCTATACCCCTAGAGACAGTGCAAAACAAGGCAATACTAGCAAATTTCAAAGTAACTAATACGTTTAATCAGATGTCTCGATGGGGTTCCGCCACAACACAGTATAACAAAGCAATGATAGAAATTAAGGTGAAAGGAATGTTTCCTGCAGTTGAGTGTGCTATGATGGTAAATTGTACCAGCAAAACCCGACCGTGCCACAATTTTACGGAAGATGGGCCTCCTCTTAAATGTAATCAAACAACCAATGTAACCTTTAACTATGCACATATTGTGCTCCCTACAGGAATGTTTTGGCTATGCGGGGTAAAAGCTTACTCCTACATTCCAGCCAATGCTACTGGTGGCCCCTGTACCATAGGTCGCTTGAGCATCTATATGCCAAGCAAACAAGAGATTGAGGAAATAGCTGGGAATCAAACACGAAAGAGGAGGGAGGCCTCATCCCTCAACCCTGAATGTAATTCAGAAGTAATCTTATTCTCAGCATCACAAATCTCAGCTGCAGCATTCCTTACACCTGGGGTGGGAGTTGCTATGAACTATCAAGCTATAAAAAAGATTGCATGTTCTTTAGCTAAAACTATCAACACCACTTCTGCTGCCTTATCAGCAATGCTTAGAGATGTGCAAGCCTTGCGTGCCGGTGTATTAGAAAACAGAGCGGCAGTTGACTATCTTCTTTTACGACACAACCATGGATGCGAAGAATTCAAAGGCATGTGCTGCTTCAACCTGAGTGACCATTCGACCCTGATTGAAGGGGAGATCACAAACCTTAAACACCTAGCTTTGGACATTAAACAGCATAATGATAACGGGTTTAATTGGCTGCAAAAATTGTTCCAAAATTTCGGACTGTCTGTATCAGCTTGGCTCGCGTCGGGCTTACAAACTGTCATAATAATTGTACTCATGATAATCATTATATGTATTGCTTTTGTCTGCTTGAAAGCTTTAATATTACGCACAATCTTTGCTAAGGTAAATGCTTTAAACACAGGCTACTTGCCTTTGCAACAAGATCAAACCCATGATTGTCCTTGAGGGGCAAAAAAGGGGGGGGTGTACGGCTGTGACTCTGGTCACGGGGTGGACTGACGGGCGAGTGAAGAGTTAACAGGACTAAAGTCGTCTACCAACCGATATGCGCAAGGATTGATATGCGCAAGGCTGCGGAATGGCAGCATTAACAAGACTGAAGAGGTCTGCCACCTGGAATCTGCACGGACCCCCAGGGAGGGAAGAAGCAATACGGAGGTGTTGGGGTCTTGCCTCGCTAGCAGGGTCCTCCCAAGCAGACAAACAGACAGTCCTGTGATTGCGAAACTTGCTGAAAGTCAGCAAAAGCAGTGTTTGCCCAGAGCCCCAGCCGTATAAAAAGAGACTTGGGAGCTAGGAGAGTTTGAGCAGGGACGGGAACGTGACCTGATCATCCTCTCCGGCTGGACCGTGAGTATCCCCCCCCTCCCCTTTTCCTGGGACGCTGGGTTAAGGTAACTCCTCGAGGTTGAGAGCCCTCTCACTAGGAGAGTGAACAAGAAAGCTTTCAAGTAGGGATAAGCAGTCCTTCCAATTAATAACGCAGTAATCGACGGTTTCAGGTTATCCTTTCTAAATTAGTAACTGATGGTTTTGTGTTATCCTTCCTAAATTAGTAATCGCATTATTTTAATGGATGTTACTAATCCAAGAACTTGTGTGAGGAAATAAACATCTTTTTTATTATTATTATATTACTGTCTCAGTCGTTGCTATCGAACCTTCATAGCATGACAGCGTGACAGATGTAGAGTGGGATTAAAGAGAACAGCAAACTTACTTCTAGAAGCTTTTCAGAAAAAACCATGTCCCACACTACTCCCCCCACAGTGGCACAGGTTTGGCAAAGTGCCAAATGCCCATCAGTCCCTTTGGCTTCTGCTGTATTCATTCCATTGAAGGTCCAACTCACCCAAGATCTTTTTGCAGCAGGATTCAGCTTTGAGACATTATGCACTCTGACTAATAGCTTTTAACATTCATTAAGAGAGATTAAAAGCCATAAAAACAATAACAAAACACAAATAAAATAAGTGCTGAGTGTCTTTAGTCATGATCTGGTAGAACAGATGTTTTCTAAGTATCATGACATTTTAAATGCATAATTTTTTCCCGAGAATAAAACACTACCAGCATCCTCAGCAAGCAGACTGATAAATCTTTAAAGTTTATGTTCATCATCAGAGTAGTTGAAATACATTTTGTAATGCCAAGCATAAAATCTTCTGGAAATGGATGAAAGCCTTCCTTTTTATTTCTCAGTCCAACTTTTGTGGGCAGTATCAGTCCAAATACTTGCAGCATTAGCTTGAGAACATTTGCAGTTTTCAGCAATTTGATGGCTGCTTATTGCTGTCTGGGGACACCTAAGCCCTCGTGTTCATGCTGAAGTATCCATGTACCTGGGAGGTATGCATACTAAAAGGCAGAAAGCATGCCATATTATAAAACTGATTGATTGCACATGCACCACATTTTTACAAATTAGTCTGTGTTAAAATTCCACTATATGCATGATTTAGAGGGAGATTCATGACTTTTTTTCAAACTTGATCTTCTTGCAAATTTTTAATCCAGAATTTACCTCCTGCTGAAAACAGAAAAGGCAAAATGCTGTAATATTCTCATATCATGTTAATCGGACTTATGAACTTTATGAAACTTTAATAACAAAGAAGCTTGTATAAGCATCGAGATCACAGGTTTTGATCAAGGCATGTATCAATGCAGAATTCTCCCCAAACAATCCATCACCCAAACTGTAGCTGTCAAGATAAGCATTACTCTTATCATGAAAGAAAACATCTTGATTCTGCTTTTGTTCTCCCTCTTACCTTCACAATGGCTGTTATCAGTTTAGACATCAGCATATGAAAAAAAGACAAATCCAGCTCTTCAGAAGTAATTCTACACTGCCTTTTCACATAAAGGTCACTTTCTAGGGTTTTGTGGGTTGGCTCCTTGAATGTGGCCTTGTATTACAACTTTGCATTTTTCTCCTTCAAACAACTTATTATGATTACAGTACTGGCTAAATGCCACACTTAAGCATAAGGACATTTTGCTAGGTGGTACAGGAAATCTATAGCACAGTTCCTGTTTCTAGCAGATTTATAAAATACATAGAGCAAAGGAGAGTGTCTGACTAATTTTCTAACAGCTTTCAAGAGTACTTAGGAATTTAGATAGTTCATAATTCATAGAACTACATGAAACAAACTTAATTAAAAAGTTAGTAGCCAAAGCCTGAACCAAGTCTAAAAACAAATTCAAGAAATTCATTAGAAGATTTGCAAATTCTCAGACAGGAACAAAAGTGGCTCCTTTACATGGTATGCTGTACATTAAGCGTATGCATAAGTGTACAACATTATTTTTACTTACCATTTGGATTTGTGGATTTTTTTTTCTTAGCAGCCTTCTTTGCTTGTCATTTCCTCTTGCTTGTATTCTGAAACTGAGGGTAGTTAGAACTGTTTTCATATGGGGGAAATAGATCTACAGCATAAACCTAGAAGGTTGAAACGTTAGGATTTTTTCTCCCCTAATATTAAGGGGATCCACATGGCTACTCATAGTACTCACAGCTTGTTCCTCACATTAAGAAAATATTTTAGTGTTCTTCAGACGTAATGTTTTTTTCTTCTCTCTTCTGATCCAGCTGGTACTCATCACTGACAAGAGTCAGCTGCAAACTGGATACGAGTTCCTGAGATGTTTGAAGGCTAGAAGAGCCTTAAAATTTTGATAAACCTCAGGAAAAACTAATTCTAGATCTTCAGAACTTCATGCTCAGGATAAATTTCATTTGGGCCATGACGTACAACAAGAAGTCTTTAAGATAGATGTTTATCAATAAATATGTCTCAAGAACGCTAAACAAAAATCCACACAAGGTAATAAGATATATTTTAAACTAAATTAGCTATCCTTTATTTCAAATTTGACTCTTAAGATGCAGCACAAATATAGATAATATAGTTAATATAGATACAATTATGGTTAAGGCTTAACTAGACCCATTTCTCCATCACTTACTGTCTTCTACTATTATTATAGCAGGAGATAGGATTTGCAGTGCTACCAAAAATGACAGTAGGACTAGCTGAAACATAAAGATCCTCTTCTCTGGATCATCCACCTTTAGTGTCAGCAGCAATGAAGGCTGAAGCCCACTCTAACAGACTGGATGACAAGATGCTGATTCAGGGATTATCCAAAAAAGCCTCGGTAAGAAAAGAATTTTCCTAGTGACTTCAGTGGATACTACTCCCTTAGTATGGAGCAGCTTGAAACTATACACTTTATAGTAAGGAAAATAAAGGGAGATATTAAGTTTTGCAGTATTTCATGGTAGTATTTACTTGGTACTGAATTACACGTACTTTTTAGCAGTTTCACGTATCATGCCCTACTTCTCTTGCTTCTTAAAGATTATGTTTCATATCTGGTTTTAAAATGTTTTCTTCAGCATGGTGCACAGATTCTACAGAAAGGATCATGTGCAAAGCCTGTTTGACTAATTCTGAGAGACAAAAGAACCACCAGTTTTCTCAAACCATTAAAAAAGTTCCTGAATGTTTCCCTCTTTCCTCCTTTTCCTGTTTTCACTCCAAACAGATGTGTGTTTAAAACTCTATGCTATATAAAGTTTAAGTCCCTGTTGAGATTCCATAAAAGTTTATGCCTGTTGAGATTTCTGTCTTTTAATCAAAGACAGCTGAATAATAAAATCTGAGAGAACTAAAATCATGCAGAGCTT
Source organism: Apteryx mantelli (assembly GCF_036417845.1). Lineage (NCBI taxonomy): Eukaryota > Metazoa > Chordata > Aves > Apterygiformes > Apterygidae > Apteryx > Apteryx mantelli. The sequence goes on from NC_089979.1 coordinate 63,078,798, forward strand.
CCAGAGTACTCTTCTATTTTGTTTTTTATGTATCTTGAATCTAATCATTTTCCAGCAGCACATTCAGTTGAACTCTAATGACATCTGATAGCATTTTTTAAAATGTCATGTATTATATGATATCACAATAAATAACTTTCTTCTTGAGCTCCCACCAAAATAATGCTACTGAACTGCAAAAGGTATGTTCATCCAATACACATATATGCAGCACAATATTTGCATAAAAAGAGTGAAGGGGCTAAAACTAAGAGTTTTGGCTAACTTTAAGGAGCAAAAATCTGATCTGAAAACCCTAGCACTTACAATAATAAAGTCTCATAATCCTCACTCCCTTCTGCTCTGAACTGAAAGTTCCCCACATTGATCTCACTCTCTTTTTCAGTCACCAACTTTATTTTAGACTCCACAATCACACTATTTCTAACAAGATTTAAGTTATTACTAGCTAACTCAAACTGTTCCATATTTGCCTGGGTTAGTTTAGACTTTACACCAACATGCTAAAACTTAGCAAGATCCTTAATGTCGTTAAATTACCCTCAAATGACAGCACAAGTCTCTGATCATTGCCATGAAACTTATATCACTGTTGAAGAAATTCCTCCTGCAGGCAAAGCTGTAATGTACTGTTTCATTACTAAGTAGGTGCCAGATATGCTCAGAATATCAAGCAAAAACACCCCATGGGTGTTTTCTATGAAGATTTAAGTGGCGCACCGAAACAGTCAGTAGAATGTGGGAGTGAAAAAGCTGGAAATGAATTAAAAATTTCTTCCATTGGTAAGGAAAATACAAAATGTAGAAACTGACTCTGAAAAAAGAAGACAATAAATCTATCTAGCCAGCAAAATCAGTTGTATTTGAAACATCTGCCCCCAAATAAAGGGTATCAGCTCTGTTACAGAGTATTAAGTATTAGGTTAAATTGTTAAACTGCTATATAAATATGAAATTGTTTGTCTTCTTCAGCTGAGCTCCATTTTATGATAATATGAAATTTATTACAAAGATGGGGGTTAGGATTGGGTTTGTACAGTAACTTATGCTGCTAGTCTTGTAGCTGTTAAACATATTATTGCTGCATCGTTCACTGGAAAAAGACACTTACTTTAGGTTTATGGCACTCTCTTTTACTGTTTTACTTTCTTCTTTACCCTAAAGGGGTTAGTTAAGCACAGAGCGTTTCAGTGTGCTTTGAATCACTGATTTTTCAAGAAAAGGAAAAGAGCAGCTCACCTATATCTTCACTGTCCTTTCAAAGTCCTTCAGCGCTAAGGAAGGATTTAGGAATGAAGCCATCTTTCTCCAATGTAAATTTTATTCCGTGCTTCATTAAGGCAGCAAATACCATTCACTTCCAAGAAACTGATTTTTTACTAATTATAATTTTCACTGAACTCAGAAAAACAGCGGGATATAGATGGATGATGTGAATAGGAGATTGAATCAGGGCCTACAGTTTTCTTAGCACAACTTTGAATGGAAGGCACCTTCGGTTACAGATGCAGTTGGTGTAGCTGGACACTTCATTTAACCAGATACCTGCATCTAGGATCAGTGCAAAGACCCCCAACTTTTTTTTTTTTTTTTTACAATAGCTGCAACATGAGCCACTGTTGCCTTTCACATCCCCCTACAGTTAAATAAATGTCAGGAAATCATTTTCCAATGAAAATGCCATTCTAGTAGTTGAGTGTGTTTGCTATGGCTCTCACTGGAGCTAAGGAGGATGGACTGAAGAGCAGCAAACTTACCAGGACTAATTAAGCAGGTATTGCAGACCAGGCCACCAGGACAGCCCCACAATGCACTTTAGCCCCAGGGAAGTCCTTGCCTGCCTACACTTATGCAGATAGCTGTTAAATCATTTCTAGAGCCCTGCATATAGTCAGTACTCACAGCTGTGATGTCCTGCCCCTGGGATAAAGCAGGATCTCACTCCAGCCTTCCCTTATGTGAGAATGTAGGGATGCAATGTGGCTTGGCGCTGTTGGTCAGGCCTGCTCCTTTGGTAATGAAATCTGAGCAGTCTCAGTCCTTCCTTTTTTTAACATGGGCTGCTGGATTGTCACTCTACTCATAGTAACAGTTTGTTGCTTGAAGGGGAAGGTGATTCCCTTTTTTCCTATGGTGACACTGGGAGTTTGCAAATAAGCAGGGTTCCTCTTCCTAGGAAAGAAAACGGAGGGAAAGCAGTGGCTCCTACTTCCCCTGGAAACTGATGCTCTCGCCTTGCCCAAGACAGCTGTGCCTAGCCATGGCAGGTGTTTGCCAGGCTAAACAGCACAAATGTGTCTTAAAAAGGGGTGTGAAGGGAGATAAGAAAGTGATTTACATTGTGTGAAAGGAGGTGCTAATACAAGTATAGCATAGGAGAAAACACAGAAGTGCTTGAAGTAAAACTTGGTTTAACGATGATGCAGGTATCACTAGGAAAAGGGAAGCAGTGGACATGAATTTCTCTTTGCAGCGCTTTGAGGTATGACTATAGCAGAGGATAGCCCAGAGGTAGATGGCACAGACAACCCTGACGCACAGTCATTAAGATACAAATCCAGTATCCCTAATAAGCCTGCACTCCACTCCGTGCCAATACATCTCCATAGTCTTGTTGTGCTATATAAGTTTAAGGTAACTGAGATGTGCTGCAATCACATATTTTCAGTCTGCTGTTTATAGACAAGGTAAGGTTAAATTGCTCTGAAGTGATCTATAAAGAAGAGTGGGGGGGTGCAAGAAGAAGAAACGGGAACATAAGGCCAGTGAGCTGATTTCAGCATTTTCAATGAATTTGTGGGAGAGAGGGGAACAGGGAAAAAATCACTGTGAATAGAAATGAAAGGTTGCAGAAAGAAAGACAGAGAATGATCATCAGAGGGTAGAGCTGATGCTAAAGTAACGATGAGAAGAGTCATGAGTCCAGGACTTCACATCAAATGCTGAGTCAGGAGTGAGGAGATAAGAGACTCCAGGATCAGATACAACGTTCAGTGTTAAAAGAGTTCAGATTTGTGCAGTTTTCTCTCTTTATGTCATTTAGCTCTGCAGTTCTGCTCCCTCAGCTGGAATATTCCTGCATGGTAGCAGGGAGTTTCCATGTAAGGAAAGCAGAGGACAAGCAGATACAGAGAGCCAGTTTCCTGTTTGCAGGACAGTGTTCCCATAAGGCAGAGGAAATACAATTCTCTTTTGGAGCTGGACAGGGACAGTACATTTTTATTTGGCAGCTGAAGAATGTATCTGTCCCAAAGATGTCTACAAATTTATGAATGGATATGAGAAACCATCCTCTTATTTTAATTAGCATACCTCACTTCTGTTTCTCTTCTTTGTCTCTGCCTTGCTTTGGTGTTAGTAATTTCTTCGGAGCAGGAAACCTTTCTACTTTCTCTTATTCCCTTCTCTTGACACAGCAGTGAGCTCTGAAATAGTTATTTTACTGTTTGTTACATCCTTTCCAGGTTTGAGAGTTAGTATCTCTGGCAGAAAAATGGAGAAAATAGAAGGATGAGGTATTAACATTTCTCAGAGTCATTTCTTTTCTTCAAGAAGTTTTCAGGATTGGGGAAAGACTGAGAGGCTTACATTGGGATGGATTAGAAATGGACTTCCTGGGATTTTTAAATGATGCTGCAGACCAGACTTCACAAACTGAAAAGGCCATATTCCCCAGAGGGGAGAAAGATGGGAAGTGCCATTTGTTCACACTATCGTCTAAAAAGTAAATACATAACTTAACAGCCATGGGAGAAAGGGGAAAAAGAAAAAGAAAAAGAAAAAGAAAAAGAAAAAGAAAAGAAAAGAAAAGAAAAGAAAAGAAAAGAAAAGAAAAGAAAAGAAAAGAAAAGAAAAACTCCGAACAATATGGCAATGCATTGCGATAACAAACACCCATCTTTAAAAAATATACTTGTTTAAGAATTAAGCATACTGAGAACATGGCTATACATCTCACACATTGCACCAATCAAACCAAAATGCTCCAGTAACTGCCATTCTCAGCCTTAGCTTAAGACAAACATGAGGTAAAATGCATGAAGCTAACAGTTGCAGCTCAGCTAATCCACACTAACTTACTCATATAAGAAATACATGTTAACTCAGCTAGCCACAGCTCCTTTCCATAAAATGGAAAGTGCATAATATGATAGGGAAATTTTCACTTGTACTCTGTATGCAAGTATAGCTAATTGAAAAACTTGCTTGAATGGTTTTCTGTTTTTAAAAATGGGGCTTCATAATAATAAAAAATACTCATAGTAAAATCAAAACATTTACTTTCAGCAAGAGTTCAATTCCTTTTAATTTTAATATTTTGAGTTTTATAGATCATGTTAAGATAGCCTACAATTTCGTGACATCACATACCAGTTATATTTACTGTTTGTAACATTGTGGACTAGGTTATTACTTACACTGACTACATATGGTTTATAGTTTCTTAAAATTAAACCTTTCAATTATAATATTTTAACTAGTTTTGAATTCATTTTTTCTTTAATAGATAATTTTATAATTTTATCATATTATCCCAGAATAGAGATATTTTGTTGTTTATAATTGTATTTTTGTTTAAGGGTATACCTAGCTCTTAGAAAACATTTTTATCAAGGAGTTTTCAAGATCTAGTAAACAAGTAAGCATTATCATTCTCAGTTTACAGATGTTTTTATGTCTCACTGATTTCCCCTGATGAAATTAGTCCATGTTTAAGAAAGCAAGGATGTGAATGCAACACAGATATTCATACCCATGTTTACTCCAGTTTAGTTATTTTAGTCAATGCTTCACTGGAAAAATCATAAAATGGATTTCAGTGTGCATGTCTAGTAGAAAGTAGACCCCTCTATATTTCAGTGGAATTTAGGCACTTAAATACATAGCAGCTTTGAAATTCAAGGCTTCAGCGTTTGTCTTTAGCATTTGATCAATATAATTCCCTCAAAGCTGAATTCCCATGTTTAGATTTCACCTTATATATTTATTTATACACTATTTCTATTAGCAAATATTTATAAATATCTGTGTGTGTGTGTGTGTGTGTGTGCACGTGCATGTGTGTGTGCACGCACACATGGAGGTGTGTGTGCATACCTTTTTTTCAGCATGTCTTTCATTCTCCCTTACTTCATTTTATAATAGAAAGCATTTGAGCATGGGCGTGGCAAAAATCTGATCATAATGCGTGTAAGAATTGATCTTAAAATAGGACTGGGAAAGATCAGGAAAAAAAACAGTAATAAAGTATCTGAACTTGGAAACAGACTGATTTAGAAATGACCTGTTAGCACATGTGGAAAATCCATGGAACTGAAAGATGTTCTCAGTGACTGCAAAGGAGGTAGGGCTGGGTTTCACAGCTAATAAGTGATAATAAAAAAAATAATCAAGCTAAAATTAGATTATGTAAAATACATTGCAAATATAGTGAACCAAAAGGAGACAAAGCACCTGAAACCCTTTTACTTATCATGTCATTCCTAAGTCATGTTTGTAGATACTGTTTTGTAGAAATCAGGTTTCCTGTATTTGTAATTATGTAAATTTTGTACCATATATTTAAAGAGATTATATAAATGACCTTATTTTTTATGTCAGGCTTTCATGTTTTGTCTTTTTTCAATCTATTTAAACTTTGGGAAGATCCATCGAATTCTTCCCACCTTTTCAATAAAACATAGCAGTAATACAGAAAAAAGTAATGAAAAAACATGAATGACACAATTCGTTTAAGAAGGAATTGAGATTTGTCTGAGACAATTTAGAAGATAACACTCTAAACTGGTAATCAAACTATGATTTTATGCATGGTTATTGAGGTCTTAAATAGAGCATTTTTTTAACTTTAAGTAATCTTGTGGCATTCCAGCCTACAATATTTTCTTCATAAACTAACCACTCAGGTTTAATTTAAATGTTGGTTACTAACATGTATGGCTGGAATTATAAACAGTACTTTATCTTGCAAGTGAAAGAGTATTGTGTATCTGCACCTCTAAACTTGAAGTTTAGCCACAACCTTTTTATAACTGATAACAATCTAATTTTATACTACACTGCAGCAAAGTTCCTAACAACTGCTATGAAAATAAATTAGTTAAGAGTGAAGAATTAACATGAAGGTTATCACACACCTTTTTAAATCAATTTCACTGAAATTAGGTGATCATCTTTATGTATTATGAATTCATTTAAATCTTAAGAAATTCATGTATTTTGTTAGTAAGTGAGGGATGGAAGAACTCATTCTCGGGAATCTGAGGTATCTAGGTTTTAAGCTCCTAAAATCTAAACTTTGAGTTTAAAATTGTGAATTATACCACAGGTTTTGTTTATTTAGTAAAAGAAAACATTGCCATTAAACTCAAGGTAAGAAATTATTATACATTGTTTTATGTATCTTTATATAAAAAGTTACAAGTAGCAAGCATATGACACAGAAATGGAACAGTAACAGCAATAATTGTGAATGCATGCTTTTTACAATGTGTTTAATCAAGGGATTTTTGCCAACTCAAATATTCAGTAACATGCATGCAGATTATTTTCTCAATGTCAAGTTCAGTCATATTGCTAGATGCTTATCCAACAAACATTTCTATTGAAGTGATTATGGATGGCTAAATACCTGATTTCAATAAATTGTTCCTGAAATTGGGAATTTTACTTGCAACCAAAAGAAGGAAGAGAGAAAAAAGAAAATGAGAAATGACTGATAAGCATAATAACCAAAGTCTTATTGCCTTCTAGTAATTTTACTCAACACTGTTTGCTGAATTTTGTCATGATATGAGAATAGCTGGTCAGAGAGTCCATAAAACCTCTAGCTGGTGTTTCCAAGGTCGATAGTTTCACATTTCATTGTAGCATGTTCAAAATCACCCAGGAGCGCACTATTCTCAAGCAGTCTATATAATGAAAACAATGTACATACAACAAAAGTTCAATGTAAATCTTCTTTCACATATCACGCAACATACAAGTAGATAACAAAGACATAAAACATATCAACTGAAATGAAACTAAGATAACAGCAACAACAAAAAGCTGGGACAGTCTCAGTCAGGAACTAATTTCTTCTTCAAGTTTCCAGCAAATCTCAAAATGTATTTAAAAACTAAGGAGCACTTGGTGGCCAGCAACCAAATTACAAAAGAAATATATTATTGTGCAATGGGAATAAGTTGTTGAGGAAGTAAAAAATGTCTGCAATTCTTAGGTTTGGATAAAGGCAGTGGAATGAATTTAGAAACATGTCCACTCTCTCTTTCAAACAGCTGAAATAGTTCACTATAGATTTTTCCATTCACAGTTCCCGTGATTGTATAAAAAGTTCTTCTCTGAAAGCAAAACAAAGTTAAAATGTTTTCCCTATTAAAAAAAAGACAGATATTTATCTAAACTACCTAGAAACAATAAAAGCATCTATATATTTTCTCCCAGTAAAATTGGTGTATACATATATACACATATAAACTTGTATGTACACATATAAACATGTATATACACATACCTATGCTTATACAGAGATAGAAATAAATTGTCAGACTCGGCTATCTGTAACTCCATTATAAAAAATTGGAGATTATATTTATTCAGATTAAATTTTGTTGATTATTTTGTACAAATTATGCAAAAATAAAGACCCTAGGAAAAGATCCAATGAAAATGAAGTGTAATTTGCAAATATTAACATTAGTACTACGGAGTCACTGAAGATAACAGTACTCCCACACACCCTTCCCCAACACTTCACAATGTTGAATGAACAAAATGAACTGAAAACAGATAGTTCTACATCTTTAAAACTTGGGTTAGATTTCCAAGTTTTACTTACATTTTCACATGCTGGGACTCTAAATTTTATTTTCATAAATAAAAAATAAATGAAACACCAGAGCCATGCAAAGCATCTGTCTTTATGATGTGTTTAGAATGCAGATTATATTTAGCTATGGGATGGTTACTGTCAGGAATAAGAATTTAATAGATTTTGCTTAGTTTATAATGTTAAAGTGGTCATGTGTATTCAAACCTGCCTCTCTCCATGCAAAGACTTATACAGAGTAGCATATAACTTGAGAACTAACAGACATTTTAACAATATAACAGATAAAATGGAATGCAACAGATGGTTCATTTGTTGTTTAGGTATCGTTACTTACCTCAGGTTTGTCTCTTAGACCCTAGTTGTGTTGTACTCAGACTCATGTTTGCTTAGAGACCCAATGAGGCAGAACCTGGAATGTTATGGCTATTTCATTCAACATAATAATGTTTGCATAGAAAAAAAGAAATATATGCATATAGATACTTAATAAACAGTACACCTTGATAATCTGATCGATATTCATGAAGTAATTCACACTGGCATGCAATTGGATTAAAATAATTAAATAACTACTTTTTTAAGAGACAGAAATGCCTTAACATGCAAAGAAAATATGGAGGGCATGTAAACAGTCACAAGAAGTGCATTAATAATGCATGCAAGACAAAACACAAATATATCTAAAGAGTTTCTGAGTATTCTTTTTCAAATAAATGGTTCATAATAGTTTCTGGTTTTCTTTTTCTTTTACTTGCAAACTTTTAATCATTCTTATTTACAGGCGTTCAAAGTGCAATATACAGTAGAAATAGCTCTTGTATTAAAAATATCATGGCAGTCTATCATTGATTAGAAAGATTTATTGTAACTGCATTCTTGTATGTAAATATATGAGTATTCTCTATTCACGATGCTTTCTCATAGTCTAAGTGATACATATATATATATTTTATATTTATATATATGCATGTTAATATGACAAGCTGAGATATTATGGTTAATAATAGAACAGATACAATAAAGTTTTGCAAATATTGCCATTCATTATGTAGAAAATAATGTTTTATAGGAAAAGGAGTTTCCTTATCCCAGGATAATGTTCCTCATTATTGTGCCATGCATCAAAATGGATAAATGTATTTTTTATTGATGTGTTGATTTAGATATGCTGGACCAATAGTGAATGGTACTCAAGGCCACCTCTTAGCTACAAGGAAACCACGTGCACATAGCTCTTTCAAAAACTAGATTTGCAGGAAATCTTCTTTGGTTTTTAAAATTTTTACCTGCTCTCTGTTGAACTGTGTGTGCATGTGCAGGGGTATGTGTATAAAATAGTAAAAGAAAAAGAAAGATATAAAGTAGAAAGGTAAAAACTGAGATACAAAAATTTTCAGGAAACTAGGGAAGAGATGGGTGAAAGGGGCAAAGGAAGAGAGATAATATAATGGTATGTGCTATCGGGAAATAGAAACTTAAACCATAAACGAAGAAGAAAGAGAATATGTCTATACTGAATAAAGAGTGATTATGTTTGAGCAATCAAGTCCTTACACAATAGTCTTCATCAAAAATCTATTGATACTGACCGCTGGACAGCTTTATCATGTCTTGACAGCCTGTGACTTGTGGTTGGTACCTCTTCAATTTCATCTATCTCACACGCATCTGCAGCATCTTGTGAGTAGCTATGCTTCATGACAAGGATATTTCTCCTGTTCATGGGCTGAATGAGGGGTTTTACAGGCTGTGGTTGTATTTCTGTCAAGACAGAAGCATCTCTTGTGCTGAGGTTACTACGGCTGCCCTTAGTGCTAGACAGTTGTGATCCACAGTGATGGTCATGAATGCATTTTGAAGATGATCTCCGCAGTTTATGATAATTTTCAAAGTCATCTGCAACATCAGCAAGGTCAGCGGTAGGCCCTGTCCCTCTAAGGGTGCATAACTCATAATGAGGAGGCTCAAACACCTCCTGGAACACTGTTTGATCAAAGTCTGTTTTCCTTTGGACAAATTTTTTACGAGGTTGCTTGATCTGTACTATAACAGAGATAACAATGAGGATGATCACAATGCAAGAGGTCACCCCAATTATAGTCCCACTGGTATTGGTAAGTTGGTCCAATAGGTTAGCTTTTCTTTTTTCTGTGTGACAGAAAAAAAAGCAGAGCATTAATTGCCGATTCAAGAGTGAACACAACCACGACAGGTTCACAGCTTACTGCAAAGTCGTGTCTAGTCTATGTCTGAGTTCACCTAATCAGTCTCACTGGGGAAAAAATCAGCTGGTCAGGAAAACCAAATAAACAACACATAATTGCCCCAGCCTTTTCTTTTGGAAGAATCACTTGATTTATTCAGGATGTATTATAAGCTTAATTAGATGAAAGGATTACTTAGGTTCCTTCAAAAAGCAATCGCCATAACAAACAGATGACTTTAATGTCACCTCTCAACTCCATTTGCCTGCTAAAGCCCCCAAGACTGTTATATGAGTTTTCTTCTTTACTTTCTGCCTCTTCCAGTAAATATATGCAGCTAGGAAAATAGAATCAATGATAGAGTTTACAAGAGTTTACAGGATTTAAAAAGAAATTTTTCTTTGCATTGGGAACTCCTCTGAACTCCTAATATCAACTGACTGGGGCCATTGGCAGTATTCAATAAAAAAGCTAAATCAGGAAAAAATAGAAAAGTTGTTCTAATTGAGATTTCACAAAGGAAAAGAAATCATGTGCAATTTGGATTAAGACCTATTAATTACCAGAACATTTCAAAATACCCATAGTCAAAATCCAAAAGCTGATCCTATGCCCTATCCTTTACCCAAGGGCTGGTAGGAAGTTAACCAACAAATTCAGTGTTGAGAAAGAAGAAAAATGGAATATACACAGTAAAATACTACAAAAGGAATGCAGTTTCACTCTACTGTTCTGCATATTTTTCTGTGGTTTGCTCTCAAATGGCTGCAGATACATGAGATGGTGACTGAGCCTTGCAGAAAACCAAGCTGAAAGCACTGGCATCAGTCAAGACTGGCACCTCCGATTAAATTTCAGCTCCCAGTTTAGCATAATTTTTCCTGGCAACCTAAAACATACCAAAGGACTTAATAAAAAGCCCTTGAAGTGAAATTTATTTGCACCAAAACAGTGACATCCATCTCTCTGTAATCTAGATACCAAAAGTGAACTTTTCAGTACTCCTCATTGCGTATGCTGGTAGATTCATTTGGAGTTTCTCTAACTGTCTGACAAAGACTCTGGGGGAGTATCTGATTTAGAAAAAGCAGCAGAGCAGCCAACAGCCTTTTTGTGGGACCCAGCAAACGTGATTATTTTTAATAAGAAATATAAGAAGAGGTAAATGCACAGGACTCAATAGGAAACCCAAATGAAAGATGGAAATTAAAGAGAGGGGAAGGGTTTCTGTTTTCCTCTTTGCTGAAGAAGAAGTGGAGATCAGATAATTCTTTCCCAATTGTATGCTTAGCTTTTTGAAGAATATTATTCCATGTCACAGTTTTGTTTTGTTCTTTTGAAATATGATTTCATTTCTGTTTTACTCTATTGCATTGCTTGTCAGGATTTTACAGGCTTCAGCAGACTTAGGGGCTGACTGCTAATCCACCTCATTCTGAATTTTTTCTTGATTGGTTCCTAAATTTGGCATATCCCATGTTTCCAGGAACAAATCTGCAGTAGCAGGGAGGGGGGAAAAAAAAGCTAACAGTCTCCCTAGCCTGTAATGCAAGTTAGTTAAGCTCTTTTTCTCTGAAAACAACACAGATGCTAATTTTTTTCAGAAATACAGAGCAATATTTGGAAACCACTGTCAACATCTGGTTGGGAACATCAATGCCTACCTATGAAATAGACGTTATGCCTGATTTCCTGTGCTTCTTCTTTGCACTTCAGCTTCACTGGAGGATTATAGGTGGATTTGGCTGCTTTTTATAGTGTCACTTCACCTGTGTTTTTTAGTGGTGTTATTATAGGCATGGCATGCAGCTAAAAGACACCTGCTACCCACATGCTATTCCACTACAAAGTTAATATGACAAAGGAACCAAAAGATGATTTTTAATTACATTTTAGATTGTACAGAAAACAGAAACCAAGTGATCAGAAAACCTGCCAGAAGGATATAACCAAGTCAAATTAACACCAAGCAAAACAAACGCAAACTGAAAGCAAAATCCGTCACTATTCCCACCTTTCTTCATTTTCTCCATTGCTTGATGTACACTGCCCCAAATTTACTCTTTCTTCGCTTTGACCCATCTGGCACATATCTAACAAGACACTAAGGATAATGATTCTGTATCCCATGCAGCCTGATAACTTGACAGTTGCAATTCTACACATTACCTTTGCAGTGGTTTTCATCCCAAGGATACACACAATTCTGGAGTCCGTTGCAGACCAATGTATTATTAATACACATATTACTGTGGCAAAAGAATGTGTTGGCTCCACAAGGGGCTGAAAACAAGAGAAAGAAAGCTGATATTAAGTAGTAAATCATTCAACTCTCCCCATCAAACACAGCTAAAAATGATCATGTAATCTTTAAGAGGAGAAAGCTATACAACAGAGATTCCTTCAGCGTATTTATTATTCCACATGTTGCACTGACAGCACTCGAGTCACACACTGTTTATTATTCTGTGGCATGGAATTTTCAATTGTGTCTAAGGTGGATGGACCTCCTTCTACTAGTTTGATTCTAATGGCAAAGAGTTCATTTTAAAGTTTGTTGCTGATATTCCAGTTTTATTTGACTACTTGTCATGTCATGACTGAATGAAGGTGTACTTTAGTGCCCATATCAATGGTGTCTGAGCATTTATACCCAGAGGAAATAAAATTGTTTTAAAAAAAATTTGATCTTAAGAGAGGCACCAGTAAAAAAGGTACCCTTTTGATTACAGGAGTAGAGATTAAAAACAGCAACAGTGTTCGTAGTGTCCCTGAAGCCCATGGTCTAGGAGAATCATGTCCCTAACGCTACCAAAGCTGCAGGATGAAAGTTTTACGGAAGGCCACATGTGAAGAAGCATCTTGGATGCCATCAGTAGGAATTGTACATGTTTCTAAACTATGCTACTCAAGTATTGTGAGATCTTTAGGTGTTCGGCTTGTAAAGATACCACTCCAAAATTGTATAACAATTTTTAATTTTATGGGTCAGGATTAGTGGGCAAACCAACACGGGCAACGTTGCAGTGAGTGTCTGCTACTGACCACCTGATCAGGCAGAAGAAGTAGATGAGGCTTTCTACAGACAACTGGAAGAAGCCTCACATTCACAGGCCCTAATCCTCACAGGGACTTTAACCAGTCTGATATTTGTTGGAGGCACAAGCAGTTCAGAAGGTTTCTACAGTGCATTGATGATAACTTTGTGACACTGGTGATCAAGGAACCGAGGAGGAGAAGGGCTCTGCTGGGCCTCATACTTGCAATCAGGAAAAAAATGGTTAGGGATGTGAAGATCAGGGGCAACCTTGGCTGCAGTGAGAGATGAGAGGTGGAGTTCAGGATCCTGAGAAGGAGGGAGAAAGGCAAAAAGCATGATCACAGCCCCGGGCTTCTGGAGAGCAGACTTTGGCCTCTTCAGGGATCTGCTTGGAAGAATCCCATGGGACATGGTCTGAGAAAGATGAGGGGTTGAGGAGAGCTGGTTAATTTTCAAGGATCACCTGCTCTAAGCTCAAGAAGGGTCCATCGTGACATGCAGGAAATCAAGCAAAGGTGGCAGGACATCTGCATGAATGAACAAGGATCTCCTGACTAAATTCGAACATAAAAAGGAAGCATAGAAGAGGTGGAAGTAGGGTCAGATGATGCAGCAAGAATATAGGGACACTGTCCAGTTGTGCAGGGAAGGGGTTAGGAAAGCCAAAGCCCACCTTCAGGTCAAGGGAGGTGACCCTCTATTTAACACTGGTGAGACCACTTCTGGAATGCTGGGTCCTGCTCTGGGCTTCCCAGTACAAAAGAGACACAGACATACTGAACGGAGTGCAGTGGAGGGTCACAAAAATGATGAAGGGACTGGAGCATCTCTCATACAAGGAGAGGCTGAGAGAGCTGGGACTGTTCAGCCTCAAGCAGAAAAGGCTTGAGGGAACCTATCAATGTGTATAAATACCAGGGTGGGAGAGTAAAGAAAAGGAAGCCAGACTCTTCTCTGTAGTGCCAGTGACAGGACAAGAAGCAATGGGCACAAACTGAAACACAGGAATTTCCTCTTAAATGCAAGAAAACCCTTTTTCACTGTGAGGGTGGTCAAAGACTAGAGCAGGTTCCCCAGAGAGGTTACGGAAATATTCAAAATCCAACTGGACATGGTCCTGGGCAACCTGTTCTAGCTGACCCTGCTTGAGCAGAGGATTGAACTAGGCAATATCCAGAGGTCCCTGCCAACTTCAATGATTCTTGGATTTTGTGAAAAGGTGACTTCACAATTTGATCAAAAGTTGCAGTTGGGATCATATGGTGATATTGTTTCTACTGTGCAGCTTGAATTAAGAGCTGCCAAGACATTAAATGGCCTAGACGTTAATGAGGTAACATTTTCAGCACAATGAACAATTCATAATGATTATAGCACAAAGGAGCAAATTATAATTATTCATATAATTCTACCTGATATTTTGATAACAGTCTTCCATAAATTATTGGATTTTTACAGCATGAAAATACTGTAATTTAAATTAAAGCACCAATTAAAGAAAAATTTTATCACCAAAAGGTCTATTTTGAGTTTGTATCTGAACCATTTAACATTTTCATAGAAAACTATAGTTTACATAACATATTTACAAAAAGAATAAGATTAACTGACTTTAAACAATCCCCTTTTACATTATTTTTAATTACAGTATTTCCTTTTGTAAAATGTATGTGGTGTGTGTAAGGATAATTTGTATCTTAATATACAAACGGATTTTATACTTATTGAACTAATTATATATGCAATGTCTTCTGCTTTGCAACAATTATGGATATTGAACACAAGGTGGAGCACTTATCCCAGAGGATATATAAGAGGATATATACTATAAAATAACATTATAATATTTATACAGAGATATGATATTGCTCTTCTAGCACTATAGCAACTAAACAATCTGTGCATTATTAATAGTTCTTATGCTGTTGCAATGTTATGACGTTAGCAATATAGTACATTGCCTTTGTGTGTGTAGAGCATAATTTTGCAGGGTTATACGATGGGTATAAAATGCAAGCATGGCCAGATCAAAATATTTGTATATGGTAAAGTCAAAAGCTGACTTTTTATGTACCTTTTTTGTGAAGCCTGGCTGTTCTGCTTCAAGGCAGAACTTTTCCCAGTGTTTTTATACTGTTCCTCAGCACTATGTAAAGTAAACATAACTCCATTGCTTCTGGGATGTGAACTAGCTCTAAGCAAGCTAGTTGGGATATCTATGTGATAGTTCATTGAACGTTGGGGACTTACCCTTGTAGCCTGTTTCAAGATAGGGATTTCCATCTGAGTCTCCCTAATCTTAGATGAATGCCCTGCCCTAACTGCTATTCTCAGGTTTCTCTCTCTTCCTCCCTTCTGTTCTTGTCACAATATTTTTGAGAAGTCTTGGTTTGTGCTTAGCATGAATGGGAAAAATCTGAAATCTTAATAACTGCTAAATGTGAGAAACATTTTCTGCTGAACTCATTACGTGTTTCATACAGACTCCTCATGTACTCAGTAGCTCACTGCATCATGCTCTGCACATTAATACTTTAAGTAGAGATCACCTGGAATTTCCCACTGTTCCTTACTGAAAAATATATCTTTCCTTTTTCTACAAGAGAAAGAAAAATGAAATTCCTCAGGCGTTCTTCACATCATCCTTGAAACAGAGGAAGAAGTTTTCTCTCAGCCTCCCTAGGGAAAAGTCCATCAGACATGCTGACAGACTGTTTCACTTACTTTATTAAAATTATAAAATTATTTAAACAGTTTAAGTAGTGTATACTACTATAAGTATGTGATTTAAAATAAAATTACTTATCTTTCCCTTTGCCACTAACCAAAAAAAAGCCTATTAAAAATTCAGCTCTCAGAAGTTTGGTAATAAACATTCTTAATATTGAATTTTCTTTCTCAGCCACATTCAAACAACTCTGTTCAAGATGAAAGTAACTTTGACTGATATTAATATGAGATAAACATTAATAGTCTAATCTTAAAAAAAACATATGTAGGTGGTTTGATAATTTTTTTAAATATGAACTCAACAGAGAATGGCCGCTTAGGAGCAAGTGTTTAAGGCACATGTTCAAAGCTCCATGCTGGATTGAGTATATGCGCTCTAAGCAGCACAGACAGTTATTTTGTTCAGGGACAGAGTGGCACTGGGATGCTTAGACCATCGGGGTGTTTTGCCTACAGATAGCTTTAAACAGCACAGAGGGGCAGAAAATCACAGATGAGTGCTGACAAGTAAGGAGGCAATCCCAATGTTGTTTTTATATATATATATATATATATATATATATATATGTATATATATATATATATAATGTGGAAACAGGGAGCAAAGACAGCAAGACCTTCATCTTCTTAGACTCCTAAGTCCTTCCAAGTGGAAACTCTCTCTTATTTGCCTATGTTGCACTTACCACACTGTTGTTCCCTTTCTCCCTTGTTCCCTTTGAACTACCACAATAAACATAGTTATTAATACTGAGTGCCTACAGTGACTTCTCTCCATTAGAGACTTGCCCTCACATTTGGATGATTATCATCAGGAAAGCTGGCTGTAAACAAGGACTTTGCTGTCACTTCATAAAGCTATGCATTGCTCCACTAAACATGGCCCTACATTTCCACTGGAAATGTAGGTTTGGGTTTATAAAAAGGAAATAGGAAGAAAGCTGCAGGCGACAAGGCTTTACAAACAGGCTCGGAGCTCAAAGTGGTGAGGAAATAAGAGGTGAAGGAGTGATATTTTCTAATGTGGGTTGGCTGAGAGGGATTCCCTTGCCACCGGGAATGTTTGGAGGGTGCAGGATTACAGATAGAGAGGACAGCAGTAGCACCAAATAGCTCTCAGAGGTGAGGGGATGAACATCATTTCTGCTGTGCATACAGAGAGGTTTTCTGTCATCCCATATGCCCAGGTTCAACGAATCTGCTTTTAGGTTAAAATGTAGGCGTGTCTGCTCAGAAGCAGCTCTTTGAAGAAGCTGTAGGTGTAGCATGTCTATCATTAATCAGGTTGGAGATCACTGTCAAAATCATGGAAAAAGAAATGAACTGTTAGGCAGTGGGTGAAAAAACATTCATTTTTCAAGTCTTTTTAACAGATGAGCAAACATCTTTTGACGATACCAGCTTTTTTTTTTTCTCACATCATTCTGATTCTTAAATTAGTTGATTAGATATTCAAAATCTGTTGTAGGCAGTGACTACCACACACAAAAATATGAAGTAGATATATATGCTTAGAAAACATATAAAACACTGAAAAGGCAAGGGCTTAAATGGACAAAACTCACAATGACATTTGGAATAGCTAATAATGCTCATCACAAAATACCTGATCATTCCTATAGATTATCAGCTATTAAGAATTAATTGATTATTAAATGCTACTTAGCTCTACTACTATTCTGATCATGTGAGAATCATCACTGATTTTCTGGAGTAATAAATTTAGCAACTTTCTGCATTGTATGCCTATTTTTTCTTCAGACATATGTATAGCACTGCTGTTCTGTAAAGCTTCACTGCTGAAGGTCTGGAAACTTGTAAGACAACTTTTTAAAGGCCAAAAAGGCAGACATGGCCATATTTCAAATGTAATTTGTTTCTTTTTATATATATAACAGTGCTGGAACATGCTGATCATGCTAACTAACCTGTTTCCACAAAAAATGCTTCCAATTCACAGAAGCTTGCATGATGAAAGACTGAAGGTATCAAGAACTTAATTCTGCAGACCGTGATGACACATGAAGAAAAGGAAGCCGGGAAGCTATACCTAGCGGTACCTCCTGATCATTCCTCCCACAGCAAGAGTAAACACAAGCATTTTACTTTGTCACTCTTTCACATGCACATAACCAAAACATAAATGACTTCTAGTTTTTTTTCTTTCTCAGCTCTAAGTGAACAAAACAGCTTTTTCTCTTTCTTTGTCCCTAAGTTGAGACACAGGTGTCCGTTCCCTAATGCCCACCTCTCTAAATGATGTCTGACTAGGAAAACTCACATCCCTTCCCTTCCATGCAGATGAGTTAACTATTCCCATATGCTGCCAAAAGACTTCACAATTTACGTGCTACATGCTGGGTGTACTTTGGAGATCTGCTCTCACTGACTTCTGACAGGCAGCACCAGTTTGCAGCAGTTAGAGATAACTGAAGGTACAACCAACATCACCTTTAAATCTTTAGAGTCAAGTTCCAGCTTTAAATACACAGATGCAGTTTCCACTAAAATTTATGAACAGGTTGTGTATGCGTGTCTCAAAGCACCATTTAGCCCTTAATAAATTTTTGTCTTTTAGCATGCAATAACCATTCAGCAGAAATTTACAGAAAACCCGACACATTAAGATTTTCAACCTCCCAGTCAGAATATTGTGTAATATAAACTATCAGCTGTTTACAAGAACAGGGCAGCTCGTCTGTTATAGTATGTCAGGTAAACGTATTACAAATACTGTAGGAGAAAAATAGTAACCATTATTTTTCCTTGCTTTCCTTTGAAATATGAAAGCCTTGCAAACATACACTTATTCAAACACTCATTTCAAGTTAGTCATCATAGTGCTTCACTCGCCAGTTCTTTATATGCTGTGAACCTCCAGTGTCTGTGCAGTTGTTTCTAAGGTAACAGATCAGGATGCCTTGTGAAAAAAAATGAATCAGATCTTGAATATTCAAGGCATCTCCAGTTTCAGAAATGAGAAAAGGGTACTAGCATCTCAACTAAGGGTTCTCACTACCTGTTAGACCCTGGCCTGTTTTATAGGCAAGAAAAATACAATCCATGCTAAGGCTACAGGGGGGACAATAGTGGCATATACAGTTTCAGGCATGTAGACTGTCAGAAATTTTTAATCAGAGCCATAATTAAGGAATAACAGAAGCTGATCTCAACAGAGTGTCATTGCATCGTTGCAGGGTACGCACAGAATACAGATGAAGAAGATGTTTGTGAGATTGCCCCTTCACTCCAACCACCAACAGCCACACAGAAATCTTCCTGACAGATGTTTGATGCACAAACCAAAGAATGCATTAAAAATGAGCATGAATCAGCATGCGTAAATAAATGCATATGTTCCTTCCTTAAGGGACCAAACGTGCATTATTTCTATTAAAAAAAACACACCGATGTCTTTCACAGCTGATTAACTGAATCAATCATTTTCAGCAGATGGGATTATTGTTTTTTAATACATCTGGAAATGACTACCTTTGTTTCTTTCAAAGGCTACTTTGCCTATTATCTGAGTCCAGGAAATGTGTAAACACATGAATGCAGGCAAGGTGCATAGTGTGAATATTAAGTTTGGAAACCAAAATATCCTGTAAAGTTTTCAGATAACTTCCATTACCACAAAAAAATAATCTAAATTCCTTGCTTAACAAGATCTGGCATATATATTTATAGATATATGCATTTTGGAACATGCACAAACACATCCATCATCCACGATAAAATAATCATAAGGGACTTTTTAAGTGCCCATCACACTAAGATCTCAAAAAATGAATTCATAGTAAAGGATTAGGTTTGATAAAAAAAAAATTCTAAGCTGCATTGTCTTCCACATTGTGTAAGGAAAAACTGAGACACAGAGTGGCCCCAAAGCTTGGGGAGCAGCTAAAGGTCCAGGTCATTGTGCATATTGATATCCTGCCTTCCTGCCTCCAAATCCTGTGGTCTATCTACTGCATTACAAATTATTGCAGACTATAAAAATGCATGGAATAAAAACTGCTCTGATGATTTACATAGCTTGTTCAGGAACATCCTTCTGTGCTTACTCTGCAAGAAAAAAGCATTAACAGTTTATGGGACTTGTACCATTTAGCAAACTGAAAGGTGGATACAGTGCTTAGTCTTACGTTCTTGGAAAGATGTGAAGAGCATCTGGAATCGGCTGCTTCGACTGCCTTCATCTGCCCACATGCGGATCACACCGAGACCCGTCCGCAGCATTACATCATTAGCAACAGTGCTGCAAAACTTTGCTTTCAAATCCTCCACTGAGCTACTTCCATCATAGACAGCCACAAAATTCCTTTTGCATTCATTGGAATTTTGCATCTCATAGTCCAAGAATCGTAAATATATCTATAAAACAAACAAACAAAAAGGCAACATGTACAGATATTCGAGAATGACTAAATAAACATTAAGCAATATTGCTCTGTCTTGTGGGAGAAAGACTATGCTATATCCCCATCAAAACAGTTTTGCTGGAGCTGATGATCCACAGGCCATTTCCATGGATGGGCATTAATACAGAAACTGAGCATTGTTTATACTTCCTCATATTTTCCCTCATTTCAAAGCTGAATCCAGAAGAAGATCTAGACTTTTTTTTCATTCTTTGCAGTAAGGCCCTTATTTTCAGATATGTACCCATCCATGAGAAGTATGCACAACAATCCTTCAAGCTGAAGGGCAGACAAGCTAGGAATTTCTTCTTTCACTGGCACAATATTGCTCTCTTACTTGCCTGACATGGAAAATAATATAGCAAATAATTGCTGCTCCCTCCTCAGAGTCAACATGTGCCATCTTTGTGTTGTGTCTCAGCCACTCTGATTCAGGAAGTGAGAATCTGCGAGGCAGGCAGAACTCAATCATTCATCTTTTTATGTTTCTTCAAGCAATTTGGCCACCATCTCTGTTTTTCTAAACAAAACCCTTATGGTATAAATCTTCATAACTTAATAGGGACAAAATCAAGAGTATTTCATAGAGACTACTAGAAACTTAGAAAGCTTCTTAGGAAATGATGCTTGCGTGGAAGCTAAGTTTCCTAGTTAATCTAATAGACGTCTGGCCCTTTGCAAAGAACTTCTTAAGCTTACCCAAAAAA
The DNA here is from genome assembly GCF_036417845.1 of Apteryx mantelli. Classification (NCBI taxonomy): domain Eukaryota; kingdom Metazoa; phylum Chordata; class Aves; order Apterygiformes; family Apterygidae; genus Apteryx; species Apteryx mantelli. Next base: position 63,099,737 of record NC_089979.1, read on the forward strand.
GTGGGGGTGAGGAGAAAATGCTATTATTTGCTACTGAACTCTATATGGACCTTATTAGGGAAACACTCGTTTTCAAAGCAACATCAAATATTCTAGTAACAGAGAAAGTAAGTAGTGCTTTCAACAGACACACAATACGTAACCAAACTGCTAAGCATACCCAGGAGACTTCAGGGGAATAATACAGAAAGCCAAAGTAGGGCAGAAATAGCATCAAAAAGCCAGTGAACATACGCAGCATCCAGCTGCATGCATCTTTACTTGAAACAATAAGCAAAAAGAAACTCCAGCTGTATTAGACATCAGATATACTTCTGCACAAACAATCTTATTAACTTCAAATAGTTCTTTACATGCACAGAACAACTGCTTAAAGGGTTTTTCTAGATTTGCATAAAGTACTCAAACACAACATATCCTAGCAGCATAGAGGACACAGCACTTCACCTCACTGATATACTAAAACTCTTACGGTTTGAGAATTGTGGCATTATTAAGCAGCCTGCCACTGCTTAATAATAGCTCAGACTTTTAAAAGAGGGTTTTTTACATATTGTAATATAGTACTTTTTCGTTCCTTGTTATGCTCTGCAACTGGTCTCTCTGAGGACAATATTTGTAAGAGGATTTTTACTAGTAAAGAAATTTGGTGTATTAGTTTTCATTTTGCTTGTCTGACCTTTTTCAAATATGTTATTTATTACAGCATATTTTACTTATTATGCATATTATTTTCATAGCCATTTTGATTCCCAGTTCCAAACATAAATTTCAAACATTATTAATGGGGTCCTTTAACATGTTTGCACATGTTAATTTCTCTTTTTTAAATAAGGAAATTGAAAGTGATCACAGGACAAAACCGGTAGTGTACTAGTGACTGTGTCAATATTGAGAACTCTCAGTAAGCAATTACCAGCTACATTTCTATTACAGTGTTCCCATCCTGGAGAAGAACTGGGAGCAGTATATTTCAGTAGGATTGCTGCTAAGTGAATTCTACTTTCCCCATCTACTCAAAAAAATGCTATAATACTATACTTATATACAATATAAAAGGAAACTAGTTGCATTGATCTCTAAAAAATGGAATGTTTTACATTAATACACGAAGTAAACTTTGGATGGCAAAATCTTATATCATGGAATACTTTTTATAGTTTTTTTCATTTCATTGACCACTTGCTCCACCCATGAAGTGGACTGAAAAATTACTAGAGTTCTTTCTTCTGGGGTAGCTGAATTTTTCTCACAGTATCGACCACTTTTTTATACATGTATTGTCCTGAGAGCCATTTCCTCTCCTATTGGGGCTCATGTAACTTCAGTTCCTGCCAAAACAGAGCATCTACTTGCTTGGAAAAGTCACATTTAGAAGCTCCTTTGAACTCTGAAATTCTGCTTAATGCAGGAAATGTATTTCTAAAGTTCCCTTGCACTGCCTATATTCCTTTACAAGCTTTTCTTTCATTCTCTGCTCTGTCCTTCCCTTCTTTCTCTGACCAGTCTCATTGGTCTTTACCAGGTGCTCAGGCACCTCATCCTTCCTTTTCTCCTTCTCATGCTCCAAATCCTTGTTCTTGTTGTTGTCCAGCTATTCAGAGCATTTCTGTCTTGCTGATGCCTGACTACTTTAGTCCCTCAGGTAGTCCTAGTTTTCAGTGTGGCTTCTGCTCTTTTCCACTTATATAGGATCAGCCTCTTCCACTGTCATCAGGAGGATGGCTGACCTTTGCTTCTAGTTACTTCCCAGAAACTGTTTGATCTCTGATAGGAAGTGCATGAAAAGCTGGAGAAACAGGTGAAAAGAGCAGCAGAAGGCCAGCGAGGGAGCTGCAGACAAGCGTTTTGGACCAGTGAGAGTCTCAAATGCAGCCATGCAGAGTTGGGATGGGCAACCTGAGATGGACTCTTACCCCTCACTCCCCCATGTTTTGATGACATATTCTCATATCAGGGGTCCCTACATTACAGCTGGCATAGGCATGCCATCGTCCTGCCGGAGCAAGATTTTGCAAGAGGGAGGGATATATGGGAAGAGGCAGAGCCATGATACCCATGCTCAGAAACTAGCCATATGTGGGACACTCTGGAGAGCTGTCTCCTCTGCCCTAGGGACCACTCATTCCCTAAATAAGAGCATAACAGACTCATGAAACCCTGACACAGTCTCCTCTGTGAAGCTCCTCAGACAGTCCATCTCTACATAATATTTCACTTATAAGGGGGAGTTAAATGTGCATCTTACTTTCCTTTCCTCCACTAGCAGAAGTAGCTTGCCTCAGATGGGCACTTCAGTGCTTGCCAGATTTGTCACAGATAATGCAATAAAATTCTACTGCAGTTGATTACATGCAATATTGTATACACATGACTGTTTTCCAGGAAACGAAGCAAGTCTACATAACTAATCTCGAAGCAACATACCCTATAGGAAAGAACAGAAGGCTTCCAACATATTAGTATCATGAATAATTATGCTTATGCCATATATGTCTGTCATATGTAAGCCATTATTATTATATATATGCTATACTATATATTTATTTTACCATATAAATTCCTTATTTATATCTTATTCCACTATTCATGAAAACTCTCATCTACTCCAGAAAAAATTACCTTTAGCTGACTGCAGAAATATAGCAAAACTATCATTCATCTAACAGGGAAAGGAAGTCTCATACTTGCTCGCTTGTTCTCTCTCCCGTGCCTTCTGTCTTGTATAAAAACATATATGTGTGTGTACATATATATATAAGCACACATATTTGCACACTGCGTTCCCTTTCAGTATTTAGATGTAATTCATATCAGTTTTCATTCCAACAAGAAATGTGAGCTAATTCTCACTAATATTATAAAATACCAGCTCTCACAGCAATTTCCAGTACTCATCAGTCATTCCTGCTCTGTTAAATATAACATTCATATAACAGTACAGCCATAGTCTTATTCATATAAGCTTGTCATTTGACATTCTCTAGTTTCTTGTGTCATGCTAGCCTCATAAAACAGTAAAATATTTCTTGGAGTAGGCAGTTATATATGCTAGGAAGGAACCAAGAGGACAATAACTTAGCATTTCACTTTCATTCTTTCAGTCAAAAAGCCAATACTTTAAGTTCTTCCCAGGTCTGAATTCTGCTGTCAGTCACACCAGTTCATCTCTGTGTGTGATAAATTCAATTGGGATCAAAAATTGTTATAGGAAATACAGATTTGAAGAGTACCAGGACTATCAGAAAGAAATATTTGCCTTCAAAATCTATGTCAATCCTTCAGAAGGAAGATGGCAGCTTCTACAATGGCATGAAGTTTCATAAATTAGATATAATAAATTCCTGATATTCTGAGGTGACCTGGAATTTCATTCTCATAATCTTCCTTGGAGCTGTCTATGCCCAGAACTTTGTAAAAATAATGAAGACTTGATCCAAAGCTCACTGAAACCAAGGGGTATCTTTCCATTAACTTAAGTTGATTTGGATCAGACCCATGGATTAAGACTGGAGTGATTTAGTACATTTTTAAAAACTGGAAACAGATTACACAGACTGACAACCTGATATAGAATCAGATTTTATTTTGAAGAGCTGAAAGTAATTTAATTGCATCTGCACGCCTCTGCCAATTTTTATAGTTTTATTACACTATTTTTGCCATTGTCCCTGCCATTGGGTGTAAGACCCGCACTGGCAGAGAAAAATGACTAATAAATTGAGGTCCCCATGGAAAGACTAAAACTGATTATCTGACAAACATTTAGCTAATGACAAACAGTTATCCAATGCACAATGTTCCTGATACATAGTTTTCTGAAATCAGTGGCAAAATTCTCATTACTTTCGCTGGTGTGAAGATCTTGCTAAAAGAAATTAAGCAGAAAGCGAGAGAAAATTTTTCAATATTTCTGATAATTTCATGTAGTTTGATCTTAGTCATTACTTCTACTAGCAGTAGATAAGAAACTGTGACATCCAACAAGCAAACAAACAAAAAAGAGATTACTTAAACTCAACAGCCATTTTCTGCCTTCACTAAGTCTCTGAGAATTTTGCCATTGATTCCAATGGGAGCACTGGCAATCATAATATTTCTGTAAGAACTGACACATTCATATTAGCATAATCACGACTTTCTTGTTTCAGAGAACATCTTACTGGAAAATAGAAGCACAACTGCTGTATCTTCTTCACATTTCTGTTGTAAAGTTTTAAGAAGACCCTTTCCCCAAATCATCAGTTTGACATTACTTTGAGAAAAAGAACAAACTGCTAATGCACAGGTACTAGCTTTTACTGAGTTTTGAGATGTCACTGCAAATGCCATTAACAACAAAAGTGACAAAGCTTCACTGCAACTGTGGCATATATAATTTACATTTTAGTTTAAATAATTGTCTTGTCACCTTAAGGTTTGTATTGTCATCATAATAATGGAAAAGGAAATGCTGGCTAAGTTGTACTATTTTTTATTTAAATTTGAAAGCAACAGAAACCCCTGACTGCACATATTAGAAAAACAGAATGGTTGCAAACTATGAATAATATATCACTTCAGTAAAATGGTCAGATTATAATCTCTTCATAGTGAATCACTTTTGATGAGTTCTGCTTTTTAATCAATCACTGAAGGTTAGGGCTGACAACATGATTGATCAGGCCAGTCAAGAAAAGCTTCAAACCATATCCCAGCATATCAGACTTAATATATGTGCACAAACATTCAGTCCCTTATAATACATCAAAACAAAACAAAACAAAAAAAAAAGGCAGCAAAAAAGTGCTCATTCAACTGCCAAAAATAATTTGGATATAGGACAAAAACCTGCTCTTATCAGGGCCTAGCTTCCAGATTTTGCACATTCAGCTTCTAGGTTCAGCTGATTCCCCTGTAAGCACAGGCCTTGCGGTCCTCTGCCCTTCTCCATTGATCTGTGACCAGGTATAATCCGTGCTTTATTCTGCATCTGATCCAGCCATGTGTGATCAGCATTAGACCTTCAAGATAGTATTGTATGATAGTATGCCAGTATTTTGATCTGAGAAGTCCACTTTTTAAAAACAGATTGTGCTATACGAACAAGAAAAGACCAACATATACACATTACAGAAGTACACCAGCCTGAAAAGCCAGCTTACTAACAATACTGAATTTCTTTATGAAGCAGCCTATCCTGTTGCTTAGACCCTAACAGTTTCCTTGGAAAATCAGTATTACTTCAGCTGGGAAGCGTTAACAGTACGTGATTGGGGATGGGGGCGTTGACATTTTTGGGCTCCCAAATCTCAGTCTGCCTCAGCCTGCTGTTTCCTGTCGGAGACCACGCTGTGCAAACAGAGAACTCCATACTTCTTTTTTTTCTCTCTACTGAGGCCTGGAGAATATTGTCTAAGGTAACAGCCTTATATGGTACTTCTAAAACCACTGTGATTCGGAGCCAGTTTTAGACATCAAAATGCCATTCTCCTGGTCAGATGAAACTCTTTAGACTTTTCTGCTTTGTCCTCTATGTTTCTTCAGACTTCTGTGAGTCCCCAGCAACTGAAATTTATTCTAACCACTGAGACATTCTCATTTTTCTCTTGAATGGTGGCAAAACGCTGGCAAGCGACAACCTTTACAGGTCCTCAGTGCTGTTCTGCTTTTTAACACTGATAACTGTAGATCCCATTCTGATTCTGCTGTTCTCTTTGGTATGTGTTTTACTACTTTTTATCAGTAGCTTTTTTAATGCATTTCCTAACAACTGGTTGGACTGATGATGTTGAGATTGGTTGTATTTCTAAACCTGAATGGCATAGCTTCACACTACCTTAACACTGGTTTGTTGTCAGTGTTACTCTGTCATGTATATTATATATCTGCTAGAAGAGATTCTACATACACAATAGCTTGGCTTGAGGCATCATTTAACAAAACTGTTTCAAAGAAGTGATTTTAACAGCCTAACTTAAGTAAACAGTATTTCCTACCTGTTTAAAAACAATTTGTCCTGCCTGTTCCCAAGAACCAACTTTGAATATGCTATTAAAATGTTTTTTTAAATTCATATTATTTACATTATTTGCATGTGAGCAAACTTCAATAGCTTCTTCAAAGACAGAGTTCGTTTGAAGCCAGTGCAAAATGTCTCTGGTTCTTAGGTGCTTCAGTCTCTAAATTACTCCTATTTCCCTGTAACATTGAAGGAATCATCACCTAAATGCCTCCCATTACATTTTAGCATACTCCTTAAAGCTTCTCTTCTGCATCGGATTAAGAAGCCTCCAAAAACTAGAGATATGCTACTCTGCTAGTGAGACAGTTTAAACTGTTTTTCTTGTAGGTATCATTCCAGAACATGAGACTTCACTTTCCACATGAGAACAGAAAATGTTTTATTTTAATCAGATTGGTTTATACAGAATTGTAGCTCTGGAATTTGCTTCGCTATACGGTTTTTCCCTAACAGTCTAGGAAATGCATGTGCAACCACCAAATCTCTCTCAAGATTACATTCAATCTGAAAATCAGGCGTTTGTAATTGAAAACATCGTCTCTATATTTGGTTGGATAAGACGATACAGGGTCTGTTTTGAGAATGGTGATAAGTGATTTATAGCCCCTAGCAGCTAGTAGCATGGCCATTTGTAAATAAATACTTAAGTGTCTTTGTTATACCTTCTTTCTCTACTTGAGCACAGCAATACTGGCTTTTGCTAGCATGTCTGATAAATTAAGCAACGGTGTCCAACTTTGATTGCTCTTGTCAGGGTCCTGAGTGCAAGGGCAAGCTCTGCAAACTTTTTCCTCCCAGGGCTTCAGCTGCTTGTCCTGAAATTCGGCTCTGATTCAGCACAGCGGTGCATCCTTGGCTCAGACTGCTGGGAAAACAGCTCAGTTGTGAGAAAAGGATGTGAGGAGCCTCAGCCGGCGTGTTTCAGCTCGGACCCGTGGCCAGTCCTGGCCCACATGCTGCTGCAGGGCCACCTGCACCCAGCCTGGCGCCTTGCTGGCTCTGACCTCACCTTGTCGAGTTGACTTCATGGCTTGACCTCATCACTGCAGACTTGCTGGGTGACAATTGCACTCTTGGCCAACCCTGGTTGCTGTCACCCATCCTGCTCTGCTCTTCCTGGGGTGCTGCAGAGCTGCACCCCTTGCCAGCAAGCTCCCTGCCCTGCCTGCCCTTAATGATATATGTCAGAATTAGGGCCTTGTTAATCAATCTTTCTGTTTCTTAAACTTTTTATTGTCTTGCATCCTACAACCAAGAGATATCTTTGCCTAGTGGCATGCTCAGACGAGGTGACAAAATTAGGCATGATTTTACCTACTTAGCTTACAACTTCATTATAATTCTTGTGGTAAGCATACTGAGAACGGCCTCAGTATTTGCCCGTTTGAAATATACTTCTTGCTTGTTCCACCTGAATAGATGCCTTCCACTGGACAGAATTCAAAATAATACTTGTCCATCTGTAATCTGGCAGCTCTTGCTCTTTCCCAAGCTGCCCAGAACTTCTGATTATAAGCTTTCTTATTTTTCCCCGAAATCAGAATATCATCTCTGTAAGTGTTTTAGTGCTTGTACCGTCAAATTCGGATGTCTTTTTTTTCTATGAAACTTCTCAGTGGTCACATATGATACAATGGTAGCTTGTTGGAACAATTTTCTATCAAAAGGAGCATTAAATGAGCACAGACATGTATTCTGTTTTCCTAAGGGTCCTTGTCAGAACTCTGTTGACACATCCAAAATAGAAAAATGCTTATTGTTGGTCTTTTTCTTCTGTAGGACTTCACCCTCTGTAGATAGTGAGAAAACACCAACATTCTTTTTAATTCCTTTCTGTCTATCCACAAATGAAGGATACTTTCTTCTTCCACTACTGTAATCAATGATATCTCTGAAGTTATTCAAATTCCAGTGCAATAAGCTTATCCAGTTCCTCTTTTGGGCTTTGTTTTACAATGAAGGGCCCTGAATTTTGGAACAGCCCTTCCGGGTAGCTCTTTACTGCACTGGTAGGTTGGCATTCCCAGATTCAGTCAGCAGCTCTCTTCTTCATTTTCGATGCTTATTCTGTACTGATGGAAATCCATTTCGACGTGAAGTGCAGATCCCCCAGTACTTTTGAACTCCAGATTCACAGCTACCTTACTCAGCAGGAATTGAATTGGAACAATTAAATGAATCACACACTTCATAACCAGTCACTGTCAAAAATAAGGCTGCAGGGTTGCATACAGAGTGCAGTAATGTTTAAGCTGCCTTCTGTGGTCTACTGCACTTCAGAAAGTTTCAGTTCTGCCTGCAATTTCAGCATTTTACTTCTTGCATATAGGATAGTTGGTGATGACTCAGCATTTAAAGTGCGTGCAAGGAATTTTCCCTTCTCTGTCCCATTCCAAATTGCTGAGCTTAGCAGTAGTGTTACACCCAGACTGTCAGGTTCAAGCTCAGGCTTACAGCTCTCAAATGCAGACTCCTTGACTGATCTCTTTGCTTATATGTTGAGCTCAGACTTGGCTTGAATCTGCAATTGCAAAGCATGGAGGGGACTTGCTTCTGCAGAAGTTTAGATTGGATGAGCTAAAGCCAAATGAAATTGCACAGTCTAATTAAGAAACTAAAGATGCAAAGATCCAACCCAAACTCTGTCTGAGAAACTCAGGCCTTTTAGGCATAGTTCCCAGTAATGAATTGTGCAGCCCAAAGCAGAGGAACATGTGGAGATAAAGACGGCTGTTGAGTTCTTACTGTTCTTAGCTGGGGAGTAGCCTGTTCTCATAGGTGCAAGCTGCCATAAATTAGAATGATGTCACTGATTTATTACAATGAATATGCCAGCAGTTCAAGGTTAGATACGTACAAAAGAAGTCAGCTGTAAAATATGGACTCTAGAATCCAGTGCAATAGAATCAGGCCCATAAACATTCTCTCTGTAGCTCCTACTTCATAGAAGGTTTCTCTAAATTTTATCCACTAATTCCTTCCTTAATATCTGGAAACTTTTTCACCTTTCACAGTATGGCAATAGCAAAACTGTATACATATAAAATATATATGAAAACCACACTATGAATGTTCAAGTGCATAAATTGAAGCTACACGTCTAAGCTGAATCCTAGATTTCCTCACTGGTGGCTTTTCCTCCGTATGTTAGGAAACACTGATTTATATGCCTTTGTATTGCCCTGTCTCTCTGTCCAGATAATTGTGTAACAAGGAAGCAGGAGGATTCCTCAAGACATGATGCAGCCCACTCCTCTGCCTAAAGGTAGGATCAGCTTAATTTCTCTCATTCTTCACAGCTGTTTGTCAAACCTGCTCTTAAAGACTGTTAACAATGCTGACTGAACAAACTTCCTTAACCAGTCATTTATAATGCTCTCCTTGTTGTTTGAAATTTTCTTCCTTTAATACCTAAACTGAATCTTCCTGTTGCAATGCAAGACCATGACTTATCCTATAGAAATGGACATCAGAACACTGCTTTCTAAGAGGTTTTATTATACTAAGTCTGGCAACAGGCTTATCTTCTACATCACATTAAATAATTGCCGGTCTTTCATCATGTTTTCCAGAACTGTCTCATTGCTCTCCTTTCCAGATGTTCTTCAGTTGGTCCATACTTTTTGAAATGAAACATAGCTAAATCCAGGTATAGAAGTTCATAAAGAACCAAAAGATCTTTAACCCTCTATTAACAGTGACAGTGTGGGCATTCTTTTGCTACATGTTGTGGTTATGGTCATATAGCTGCACAGTTTGTATTTTTACATCAAGACTAAAGTCTGGATGAATCCTACAGGTAAACAAATATGGGATTTCTAGCAGGACTTTGAGTCATGTAGAACTTCAGAGTTAGATCTGATAAGAACATTACAACGACATTATCTGGCAAACTAAGTATGAACTGAAATTAAGACTATAAGGCAACTGCATTAACGTATTTAGTTGTGCTGATAGTAAGATTTTTACGTGTTTATGTGTTTTCTCACCTACTAACTTTCCTCACCTGTGTACTTACACAGTGTAGTGCAATAATCATTCATGAGTTCAACCATTTCACATCTATAACTACTTACTCTAGCAGAATGGAAACCTCACCTATTTAATTGAAAACTTCTATAAATATTGCATTTATCCAAAAGTAAAAAGTATGAGATTAAAGTATATTCTGAAAATAATCTGTATCTGTATTCTTTATGAGCCAGCTATTCAACTCCTCTCCTAAATTTTCACCATAGAAAAATGCTGAAGCAAATGAACAGTTTAGTTTTTCTTTTCTGGAAACCCTTCCTCCTGTAACAGTCAGATGTATTCAGTACAGTCTGCTCCGGGATTACACAAAAAAACATCTCCTTAAAGGTTGCAGAGATGGATGGATATATAAGTTCTAGTTTGTAAAACCTTTCTTGTCGAACAGAAGACAGCTAGTAAAAATACACTGTGGAGTTGCCTTTAGTGGAGTGAATGAAAGTAGGTGGGAGGCACAAAGCTGTTCCAATTGCAAAGGAGGAGAAATGGTAGTGTAGCCAGCAAAAATTAATCCAAACAATAACTGATAAACTGTGGATAAAAGAGGAACTCAAATAGAATCCAAGAAAAGAATCATTAAATTCATTGGAGCCCTCTCCTTCTGTTTGTTAAAAAGACACGGCTTGCTGACTGCTGTGGGAGAAAAACAAGAACAAACTGCTTCTTTTTGTCAGTGGCTCTAAAACAAAGGAACCAAAGGCCTCATTCAAAGGAATGTGAATTTACCTTGGCTCCATTTTTGCAGTTCACAAATGAGAAATAAGGATGACCTTAGGGAGCCAGCAATGTTCCCTAAGTAGTCTCTCTGTTAGATATTTGAAATATATTGAAAAGTAAAGTGATAAGCTTACCTCTCAGGTAACTAGACATGCTGATTCTTTTAAAATATGAGTAAAATTAAAGATGAGTTCCAGCAAATTACTTATGGCACAAAAACCACATTAATGCTGCCCACATCATTATTTATAGAGAAAGAGGTTATTTTGGCTGAGGTGAAAAATTACCCTTCAACAGCAGAAGGAAAAAATAGTTTACAAGTTCAAGCCTTAAAGTTATTAAGCAAGATCTGTCTGTACTAAGAAATGCACACAATATTAGAAAAGTCAATTTCTTAAATTAAGTGGCAAATCAGCAAGTGGATGAAGGACTGACCTTGGATCGGGGTGGTGCTCGGATGTACCATTTACAGTCTACTGCTTCAGTTTCAGAAGCTTTTCCTTCTTTGACAATTTGCACAGATTCCACAATTCCTTCAGGTCCTCCCATCTCAAACTCACAAACTGAATAACAAAATACCAGAAAAATGAAACCTGAACAGCAAACAAAACTATTTTCTACAGCAGAGCGCAAAGGCCTCCAAATTTTATGAAAAACCACCATACCAACCTGGCAAGGGTTTCAAAACGCCAAGGTCCTTAAAATCTGGATCTTAAAAATTGAGAAAGAGAAAATCAGTTTTGTTCAATATCCTGGTTATAACATCAGTTTGCTACAATTTGACAATGCACTTCAATGATAATAATTACACATGTATGTGGGGGGAATGTGCCTTGCTTTTAAGACATGTTTAAATAAACTATGGCAATACACATTAATGCAGAAAGTATTGATGCTGTCATACAAAGCTCTTTTTATTTTCCATTATGAAAACCTCCTTTGGTCACAATTTCCTGTGTCTCATTCTCTCTTTCAGAAGAGTTCAAAAATATTCCTGCACACACCAGCAGGCAAGAAGGTTACACAGCTACCCACTTGATATTTTAATACATCAGTTTAATGAAGGAGGATATATTTACAGATCCATTCAGGATCACTTTGCCTATTTTACATTTCCCAGTATGATTATAACACTGAACTCAACTAGAGAAATCTAGACTTCATTCTGTGCTTATGAATACTCTGCCATCCCCCATTGACTGTGAGGAGCCACTTTCTTTGTCAGAATACCCATTTATTCTTCCAAGAATAAATACCATAAGGATTTACCATAGAATTTATTGGGTTAACAAAGTTACTAAGTGCAATACATATTTTTGACCAGACAAACATGATTATTTTTACTGTCTAAGATGCTTTGTGTTATGCTTTTATAGCCAAGTTCATCACTTACATAAAATGAGTTTGGTCTTAGATCTATGCCCCAATAGACAAGTATCCATAGACCAATCAGCATTTAACAAAATTTGGCCCAGGTTGAAGATGCTGCCTAAAAACAAAAATGTGAAAAAGACTAAATTATTTGAAGAGAAGATGATCTCTTCAAAATAAAGTAGTCTTGTTTTGGAGTTTTTGTCTCTTGTACTGCCATTCTTCCTAGCATGTATACTCTGTACTTTCTTTCACCTTCAGGATAAAGAAAACAAGAAATAAAATTGCTGGCCTCTACATTTTTTGTGGAAATTTGATAGGATCTGGTCTTCTAAAATCGGTGAAAAACATTTATAAACAAACACTGCATTAAGCTTCTCCTGGGTTACTTTCTGCTCAAGCCTCAAAAGGATTTCACAAGAAGAAAACCAGAGTAGAGTGTGAGCCATGCAGTCTACTCATGGAACTGATTTCATTGCTCCAGGTTTGGGTCAGTGTATCAAAAGCTATAAATAAAACAATGAACAGAAATTTGGGAATTAAGAAATATATGAAATGGAGAAAAAAAATTCTGCTGTTCCCCTCTTGCCTCAGTCTATTCCATACAGTGAGAATCATAACCAAATGATATCATGAGAAACAGAAAGTTTAATGCTGTATGAGGAAGATCAGCCTTTTTAACCTGACCAGTGAGAATACACTGACTTCAAAACTGGAAGTGTAAAAACATCCTTTTAAACTGTCTCTCTCTATAGCCGGGCAGCCTTTGCTCTTCCCAGCTATCTTTTATGGTTGCACAATATAAATCTTAAGTAAATACTCCTGAACCTAAGGGACTGAAAATATAACTGAGCAGGCAATTAGCATTAATTGTTAAGCAGTTTAATAGATTGGAAGATAGATATAATAACCAACAACATGTAATGTAATTAAATATTTCAGTTAATGTACTCAGATGTTCATACCTACTGCTGAAAGCAAGACACTTAAAGGAAATCTACTTTAACTACTAGTTCAAATTAATGTCCAAACCATATATAATGTAGCCCCTGCATGTCTTCTGATTGCTGGCCTAGAGTTTGCGTAGGATGGCTCTGATCTACTGAAAGTACCACATCAGCAGAGTAGAGAGAGAGAAGGAAGGAGGACAAGACCCTGATAGGATTTCTCCTATACGAAGAAGTTTTCACATAAAGGAGTGTTGGTAGAGAGACTCCACATGCCTTGCTGCTTCAGCTGACATTACCATTCAAGAAGTATAGGATGGTGGGGGAGAGGATTGGAGACAAGCTGTGTGTCAGAAAGGGAAGGTGAATGACTTTCTCCTTTGAAGTTTCTGAGTCTGAGCTACGCTCTAATGAGCGCACATCAGCTCTTCACCAAGGTGTGCAGGCTCCCAGAGGTATGGGCATGGGAGACAGACCTGGCTCACTGTGCAGTGCTCGGGATACAGTCTAGATACAGAGTCCCTGAGCACTTGTGGTTGTCCCCCCACGCTCCCTGTGTGGCTGGGATGCTTTGTGGTAGGAGTGGCAACAAGGTCCCCTCTCTGTTTTTGATAAAGTGGGTTTGGAAGTCTAATTCTTTATGATCTACACAAATTTTTTGTTCAAAAAATTAATATTAACATTTTGGCCACTGGAGGCAATGCAAGCCCTTTTCTAAATTAAGTTTGAGACAGTGTTCATATCTAAACATATGTTCTTGTGAAGTGTTTGCAAGCTGTAGCTGCTTCCACAGCTGGGGGAAGGGTACTGAGGACAAAGCCTCTGCCCAGGTCCTCAGAGTCTCTGGGCAGCTCCCACACCAGAGGGAAGCAGCGACTGGGAAAGCAGTGGCAGCCTTTCACCATAATAGTATATAGAGTGAAGGAACAGAAAATTCACTGAGCTGAACCTGAGAAAGAGGTCTCAGTTAGTGAGTGCCTGACAGAAGCAGAGTGGGAAGTATTCCACTCTGTAAATAAAGACTGTTATCCTGGTAAGGATATAAAATATGGATATTTTGGTAATAAAAAATACTATCTTTTTTAAAAATGTATTAAACTGGAGGAAAACAACATTGGTCCAACTCTATTTAAAAAAAAAAAAAAGGAACAACTTTGTTTTCTAGATGCAAAACTCATTCTACCTGCTATTTCACTATATACTGTTTATTTGCAAAATGTCTTCCCTCAGAATACTTAATATGGCTGAAGTATAATCCAGGTCACATAATTTGACCTACAAAAAGCTGAAAGTATGTTCTCATTTGTTAACAATACAAGCCTAACAAAACCACATACAAGTGCAGAGCCCAATAAAGCCCTAGAAATACAGTAGACTACCTTGGCCACATAAATGCTCAGCTTTGAAAAATGATTCTTTTGCAGCTTTTCAGCGTTATGAGAGTAATAGTCAAATAAAATGTATGACACCTGAGGTGCCCATATATTGAGGCAACGCATTTCATTAAACATTAATAATATACCAATATTATTATAACAAAAACAACAATCTGGAAGTAAGGCATTATCAGAGATGCTGAAATTTCAACCATTTTTGAGCATACTTACCGACCAAATGTTTGTTTTTTAAATAATCTACTATAAAATGATTATTCTTTAGCAGCTCTTCTTTATGTAATTCAATCAAACAGTTATTATCAGTCTGTCTGAGTCAGAACCCTTTAAAGATTTATAAACACTGACTGGTTAAATCTTCTAATAGACAGATAGTCCTTTTTTTGCAGCTGATGAAAACCAAGGGAAAATTAGGGAAATCTTTCTGAGGAAAATCAGATTGATCACCACAATGAGAGAGAAAAATAGGAGACTTAGGGGACTGCAACACATGAAGACTTTTTAAAGGAGGGGGTCTCCCTAATGGGAAAGTGAAATGTGGAAAGAGGAAATGGAGAATTTACACGAGAAATCTGAAAATGTGTATAAGTTATGTAAATAGAAGACCTTGCCAGCCAAAGTAAGTTCTGTGGCTCTTTGCTGAAGCTTTGAATGTCTGGAAAAAATGAAGGTATCTCAAAATTTCCTTTAGTGACATATTACAACCCATTTCACAAATAATATATTCCTGAAATATTAAGTTAACATTTTCTGTAAAGTCTCTGTAAAGCACAGAATTGCATTTGAAGCTTCTTATGAAACAGAAAAATTTGTGCCAGGTTATTTAATTATTGGAAAACAAGCAGAATGAAGAACTTCTGAGTGGTCCAAGGAGAAAATGGTGATAATCTGTAGATTTCCTTAACCAGTAAAAGATAACCAAACACTGGAACTGCCTGATAGTGAAACTGCTATTCAAAAAATAAATCTAAGGTAATTGCAGAGGTTAGACAAATCTCTAACAGGATGCAGACCTGGTTTGATGGATTTTGCTGTGAGACATGGAAATATACATGTCCAAAAAGGAAAAATCTGTAGTATTTAGGACTAGTTTCAAATGAATCCACTAGGTCTTCATGAAGGCTTCTGAAGGTGTTTTGGATGCAGACTGTGAGATCTGTTCTACACCCAACTCATGGAAACCACGTTGCTTTCTTTATTTTTACAGTTCAAGTAAGTCTGTTTTTTCTAAGCTGCTGGCAGGTGTGAAATTTAAATGCAGGGAAAGTTATAAAACAAGAGGATAATTGTCATGAGTTAGGAGGCCTGATTGCTCAAACAGCTTATGAAATAAAGTAGGAAAATTATAAATTACAAAGGGATTGTAGATTGACTGGATTAACTCTTCCAAAAGTGTATAAATAATTTTGTTTTCCATAAAGTGCAGCCTCTTATGTGGCTGCCCATCTGTGGCATATCCACCCAGAGACATACTTACCCGCCTTTGCATGCATTTATGTACACAGTTTCTCACTCTACTCCACTGACGCTCACTCCAGACTGGCCAGCTACCCCTGCCTAACATTTTATTCCATTTTCCTAAAAATAATACCTGGTTCACTTTTTCTCTTTAATAACAGCAAAAACCAAAGGTAAACTCTCCGTGAATGTTGATTGTCCTTATCGCTCTCAGACTTCAGTAAACACCAAACAAACATACAACGGTCAAGCTTGCATTACAAGTCAACAAATAATTAGGTTTCATTTCAACACAGTTTAGGTGTGATGATATAAGCAGAGAGGTTATGGCAGAAAACACTGTTAATTAGAAATTGTTTCAATTCACACACGGCAAGAAGTCCAAAAAAAGTGCAATTACCACACTTTAAAAACATTCATGCAACAAAAATTCTGTAATGTGCACTAAATTATTTCTAGCCTCTGTTCATCACCAGCATGATTCTGCAGACTTGAAAAAGTAATTGCACAAAACATGCCTAACATATATTCTTCAGTGAGCGTACACGCACAGATATCTTTTCCTCTTGCACTTAATATCAGTCATACAATATACAGGCCATGACGCAGGAGATGTTGGTTATCACAATATTGCATGACAATTTGAAAAGCAAATTCATATCACCATAGCGCACAGACTTCATAAACGTCCTAAACTTAACCTAACATTTTATTCTATTCCAGAACTTGTGTCGCTCCACAAGGGATTCATTTCACCCAATGTTAGAGGTTCAGTCCAAGTTAGCTGCCTATGTTCTCTGTACATTCAACAGTCATAGTAGATGGATGCCTTTGGAAAACAACACATTCCAACTTCAGATATTTGCCAAAAGCAGGATGAACAGCTTTCTGGATCTCTTGCTCCATTGACTGTAGAAGTAGGTATAGATTCATTTGAATAAATACCTACATGTTAGAATTAGGTATGATAAATCCTACTGTACATGTTCTGTGCTAGTAATTTATTTAGAGTATGTGTTGAGTGTTTTTTTCTGCACCTAAAAGTGCAACATGTTTCAGAATATTTGAGAATCAGTGTTGTATTGTCTATCTTCATTCTTATCATTCTTACCAAAAAGGAGGGGGATACATCTAACTCTTTAAATAGTTGGAAAACATGAACTACAAGTAAAAATAGTTATCTGAGAAAAAAATCAGATTTGTAATTGTAAATTACATGTGTGATACAGAATTACTATCTTAGGAAATAAGATCCAGTTCATTTTTCTTAATATATATAGCCAAAAGTAAAGTCAAATTCTTTAAAATTCTGTTACCTCAGTGATGTCAATAACAGCCAGGTAGATAGTGTCTAATAGAAACAGGGCAAAATGCATAAAGTTCAAGCTAACTACTTGCAACAAGATGTTATGCTGGAAAGCTTTAATATGGATCTATTTAAAAAGGCAGATCAAATTTTGAAAAAATCCACAGTTATCAAAATTATTTAATCTGTGCTCAAATACAGAATCTGCAAGGCATTTAAAGTAATCATAAGTCATACAGAAAAAATATAGTATATCCTTTCTTACATATACACAAATTTGTGAGTAAACCTCTCATATTTTATTCATCTGTCTTTAACTTTTCACGCAAAGTTCATATGCAACCTTTCTTACACTGCCAATGTCTAACCTGTTACTTGTACTGATATCAAAAAAACCTTGACACCTGACACCTGGAAGTCAAATCATTTAAGTCAATAGATGTTTCAATATCTTTTTCTAAATATGGAATATTAACCTGGAATTTTTCTTACCATATCTGGCCTACAATCTAGTCAATTACAAATAACTGTTGATATCTGAAGTATGTACAGCCAAAAATATGAGCAACTACTGTGTGGTCGTAAGTCAAGATGAAGGAAATATGTGTGCAGACATGAGACCTGATTTGCAAATAACTTGTGAGACATTTTGCTTTCTGTTGTTCTGTAAAAAAAAATGAAGGAGATATTCAAACAGGTTATACATGGTAAAGGCTCAATGTTTGAAACATAAAGAAGTTTTGGGTTGGTTTGAGGCTCAGGAATACAAAAAAATTAAACAGTTTGTTTCCAGTTTTTTAATGGATGCATACACAAAGCAGTCACAACATGTAGAAACCATATGTTCCTAACGATGAATAAGGAAACTGTTCAATTTTACTCATTGAACAGACAGATAAAGCTATGCCTTTTCATTTTGCTGTCTTTGTACAACTAGAAATAAGCATTCAAGCTTCAACCAATGCATACGTGTACTTCTCTGTCATAGAACTATCAGAGACCTGCTTTTAGATACAAATGTGCATGGAAAGTAAACAGAAATGCAGTATTCAGAGAACCACCACTTATTTTCAAGTTTATGGAGTCAGATGTCTTTTGCAAAGATTTCTAGGAGCCTAAAGCAGTGCTGCATTCTTGAGGCATTTATCATCATTCTGCTCTACAAAAGCAGAGCTTGCACAACTCAGCACAGAATAGCAGGTTGTCTCTTAATAATGATGATATAGTGAAAATATTGGAAGATAATGAGTGAAAGATTTTAAAAGAAAAATAAAAATATCCTCAAGCATCACAAAGTAAAATAAAAGTTTCTATAAATAAACATTCTTTTCAGGTGTACAAAAAAGAGAACTTAGCTATTCTGCTGGGGAGAGTGAGGGAAAAGTGCTAATTAAAAAATACTAAGAGAAATGGATATGTAAAAATATATGCAAGTTATTGTCTTGTTAGCTGAAAAGGAAATTTGTTCTGATTAATCTTTTCAACTCCATAGCCATGCTGAAACTTCAATAAATATGTCTTTGTAAAAAAAAAAGCAAAGTATATAGTTTGCTAGACACCCTGAAAAAAAGGTTCTATAATTATTACAGCTGGTAATAGTATGCACTGCATTTACTCTTTGTTTTCTGTGTACTGTCTTTTAAGAACAACAGTGTGAGCAAGGGCAGCTATTCTGGAGGCTACATATTTATAATCTAAAGCAATGCTTCTCAAACTGTTCACTAGCAAGGGCAGGAAAGAATTCAAAGGTGGTAAGTGCAAATGCAAAAGTGACTCTTAGTATTTCACCTTTAAGTTCTATCTGATATTTAGATCACCAAGAAGTCACATGAAGACAAATAAGCCAAAATGGGTTTGTATGCTGGAGAAGTTTGAGAAACATTGGTTTGGAAGATGCAGTTCCATAAGGAGACACACCTTTGTCTTGCTTTTGGTGTTGTGACTCACAATAAAACTACACAGTTGCTATTTGTGTTAGGAAGAAATTTGATAAATGGATCCTGCAAGTATAAAGGGAAGTAAAATCATTGAACACATCATATAACGCTCATAGTCACAGAAAAAAGAAATGAAATCAACATACATTAGTTTACATTTTAGCCAGATTTCTTCTAATATTGTTAAAATAGTACAAACTACCTCTCAGAAGTATGATTTCTAAAAGTAGATTTTTTAGGGTTTTTTATGTCACATTTACTAATCTCAGTTTATATTCACAAAGTTTCCCTATACTGTAATTAGTTTATTATACCACATAAGTGTGCGTATGTATATATATGTAGAGCATATTATAATACTATCCCCTCTTTCTCCCTGACTTACAAACTACACAACTATGATGGCCTCAGTAAGATGGGCTATATTGCAAATATTAGCAATAGCTAGGCATTTATATACCAAAAGTTAGTTCTTGTTTCTTTGATATAATTTTGGGAATGAAAAGGCAATATCATTAGAAAAAGAAAATTCAAATCCTTGTCTTCATGTCTTTACATAATTTCTTAGCTCTATTTGGCATAAATCTTAAATAAATAAATAAATAAATAAAACTGTGCAATAGGTAGACTTTATCCTAACCTGTTACTAAGACTGGTCAAATTGAGTAGGCAAGAAGTGACCTGAATGAATTCCACTGGGAAAAAGCACTTGGATACAGATGTTGCATCTAGATTTCTCTTTTCATGCACACAATGGCATGCTTTGAGATCTTAGCCTGCTTCACTCACTTGTCTATTCTGTCACATATTTAGCATAGGCTATTTCGCCAATGTAAATTTTGTATAGGCAGGAACCACATCAGAAAGTAAGAGGACTCTTGCTAGCCTGGGTCTCATCCTCATATTGGACATTATTTTGGACATATTTGGACATTATTATTTGAGACGTGCACCTAAATCACAGAAGTGAGAAGTGCTTCTTGGTACTGCATTACAGACGCAGTCAGAGAGGAGAGCAAGAATTGGCAACAGTGTCATTTTCTAAGACTGGTGAGCAAAAAAAAAGAAGTCTGGGAGCCTTCTTGATGATCTGGGTGGAATTATTTGGCCGACAATTTTTGTTATATCAAATATTTATACTAGCAACTGGATGCCCAAATTAGGAACCAGATTCCCCCCTTGTGCAGCATGCTGTGTGTGTGCAAACACAAGACCACCCCCTTTGAGCTCTCCAGCCAAGGAACCTCTGCTAGGACCATGCAGCTGACCTAACCGCTGGGACTGTCTGTCTGTCTGTCTGTCTGTCATCACAGGCAGTATCTCTTACGCATCTTCCCAAGACAATATCCCGGCAGCTTCTTGTGTTTGACTAATGGTCTCTGAACCTGACTAGGAAGAAAGATGTCTAACATAAGAGCACTATGGAGCTTTTCCTGAATGATGCTAAATACTAAGTAGGGCCTAGTTATGGAATTTCAGCATCATACTACTGAGGCTTGGGATTTGTCTCATTGATTTGTTAGAGATGCTCCTAGCCCAGCCTAAGGAAATAATACTTCTGGTTCACTGCAGAAGTAGTGGGGAAAATAATTCAGAGTGTTTAGCCACAACTGCTTGCTAGGCATTACTTCTCCAGATTGAATCAATTTATATATGGTTTCTGCTTGCTACAGTTGTGTGATAACTCTGCATATCCTTTCAGAGGGCTGTTCATGCTGTATCAATCCATAGGGTGTATTTCCCAGGACAGAGGGAAGTTATTGGGAATAACTTGGCAATATAAAGTAACCTTTGTTACTTTAAGATAGGGGAAAGGCTTTCTCGTAGTTTTACCTCAGAAGCCTGGATTTAGCTTTTATTTAAAAAATAATTTCCAGAACCTACAACAAAACAAACAATACATTCACCACAATGTTACTATTTTTTTTAAAGATACATTTTTATCAACTATTATATTCAACAGAGTATATTTGCCATTACTTGTGCTACTTCAGATAGTACTGAATAAACCTGTAGCTGACCCCAC
Organism: Apteryx mantelli; assembly: GCF_036417845.1. Lineage (NCBI taxonomy): Eukaryota > Metazoa > Chordata > Aves > Apterygiformes > Apterygidae > Apteryx > Apteryx mantelli. The sequence goes on from NC_089979.1 coordinate 63,120,926, forward strand.
ATTAAGACGCATTGCCAACAGAAACATCGGCTTAAGATTTACACCTACTCACACTCCCTTGCTGCAGCCTGCCACGCCAGCTATGGCAGGTAGGCTATGACATCCTTGTGAAGACAACTGTCTCACATGAAACGTTAAAATATTTCATCTAGTTCACTTCCTTGAAGTGACCATCTCTGGCTTTCAACAGGAGACTTCATGTTCTGTCTCCAAATATTTTCTCTTATTTTCTAGCAAAGCACTAGGTGGACACTGGCTTAAAGTGAATAACTTTATCAGATAACACTGAAAGGGATCCAAGCTGTGTCTGAAAAAACAACTGACTGCTTAATCATCTGGCCCTATAAGATACCAGAAAGAGATAAAGCAGACATAATACTCCTGAAAATAGGATCCTTATACGAGAAAGTGGAATAGCTATAAAAAACAGTCATTCATTAGTTTACTGTGCAACTGGAAATTTTTTTTAAGTTATTGGATGAATTTTACTGTAGAGCTCTCTTATAACAAAGTAATTTTATGCTCCCAAAGTCAATGTCACAGGATGTAGAAATTTATTTGATATCTGGAATAGAAATCTGTAGATGTTTAGCACCAAGCGAGAATTCAGGACTTTCACCTCACTCCACTGGAACATGACTGTTCTGTTTCTAAAGCAAAAAGTCAAAGCAAGAAGGCATTCATTGTGTTTAGTAAACCAAATCTTCAACTCTAATTGCTATTATGTGTCCCTACCACAGATAATGCAATAGACCTTAAATCAACACTTTCAGTGACCAAGAAGAGGAACTCTAAAAGCCAGTGTAGCCCAATGAATTGCTGAGGCAGGCATGTTAATGCTAAGAAGAAACATCTGTAGGAAAAATAAATCTTCTGTCCTGTCCTTTTAGCACACGTAAAAGTAAAGCTTTCAGAGAAAACAGTTTTGCTGCTCTTTCTGCCACCTTTTGAAGGATTTTTTTTCCTGAAAATGTTGTTTCAGGGAGTACACATCCTCTGACCCCAGCAGGTTTCCCAAATCTACAAAGCTCTCTCTACAGGATAAGAACATTGGCTTTCATCCACTTTATCTGCAGAGATATTGTGGACCTGCCTTGGAGACAGATATTCTTACTCGCACTTTATTTTGCTTCTCCATCTTTTCAGCAGCACAGGGTAGCAGTTTTCTCTAGCGAGAGAGTTTCAGTATAGTCCAGTTCTCAGAAAGAAGGTATCCCTTTTTAACACTATAAGTGATAAACTATGAACTCTTACTTAAATTATCGCATTACTTATTAATTTTACATTTAATTATACGTTCAGATATTTAAAGGCTACAAATATTACTTGGGAAGGGAGCAATAACCCTTCCACGCTTTCCAGTATTATGTGATTCAACTTTTCCTGAGATTTTGGAGGAAAACCTAAGTCTTTACAGCTAGGTCTTTGGCCTTAAAGTTCAGCTGTTGTTGCCTACAACTTCATGGGAGTGACCTCCCCTTTCATTCAAATAGATCATTTTGCTCCAACTTCAAGCAATTAAAAATGCCAGAGAACAGTACAAACCATGCTTAATTGCTAGTACTGTCACAGCATAGACATAGCCTGTTAGAAACAAAACACTAGATCTGCTGACACTTTTATCATTCTGATGACGAAAGCCCTACTGTATGCTTTACAGTGTATTTGACTAAAACAAATATAATTTATACCAACCTTAGCCCAAAATGGTTTTCATTTAAATAAACAAATAAAAATTGTAACTCATCAGTAGCAGTAGGAGATGTTTTGCTGTATGCCCTCATGAAAAAATCAACAGGATGGTGAATTCTAAATAAAGGATCTTCAACCTCTTTAACTGTTTTTTTTTTCATTTGTTTGTTTTTTAACAACAAGAACCTGTAATGGATCCTCACTCCTCTCTGAGTACTCATTTATGCTACACACATACTTGTGTCCACTAACTGATTCTCAAACTGTTTTGTTCTCAGCAAAAATGGACCTGTGAACAACTGGGGATCTCTAATCTAGGGTTTGAATAGATTAAGATTTATGTCTAACAAAAACTCAATTACCTCTGACTTCCCCTCACCCCAGAAACCCTACTGCCAGTTAGCTCTAAAACAATGATTATATTCAGTATATCTTATCTATATTTCAAATTCTATTGTCACAACTTAGGAATTTAGAGTTAAAAATGATAGTTTCCGTGAAATTTAATACATCTGCAGTTTTTCTTCCCTATTCAGAAACTACTACTGTGAGACATCAATGCAATTTCCACTGGATTTACTGGCAGTTTTGGTATTGATTCTAACAGAAGTAAGTTTAGGCCTACAATCTAACTGGAATTTAGCAACCGATTTATTGAGTGCTACACTGGTTCAGCCTCACGTGGAGAATGAAAACTGGTCTTTCATATCACATTCACCATGAAATGACCATTGTGATCCAATGGGTCACTCTTTGGAAAAGTGCTGTTCCTAAGTACTTATGTCTACTTCATACCATATCCAATATTGTCATTAACTGGCTGAACAGAAGCCTGGGAAAAGAATGGCAAACTGGGTACTGATTAGACATTGTCCAGTTCTTCTGTTCATGGGGTGATATTTAGAAGAAATGAGGTATCTGGGCAGTTTTCACTTTCAGCAGCATGTCAAACATGGATGGTGAGTCACAGTACTTGGGATTTTTAAGTATAGGTCAGCAGCTTATCCAACAGGCAGGCAATGATTAAATTTCATTTGACCAGATCAAGTTTTTGGCTGCCAAACAACAGGATTTTTCCTAGCTTGATTTGAAACAGTCATTTAAAGCTATAGTGCTAAAAAAAAATCTCAACTATAAATAAAACCTTTCATTTAAAAGCATTTGGTAAATCACTGATATATTCATTTTAATATCACTGAAATGCAATATTCTAGCACACAAAAATAATTTTAATGCTAAGAATAATCATTGTGGGGAGAGAACTACAATTACAAAGACTCAAATTAACCAAATCTGATTTTTAAACAATTAAGGCAGTATAGGCTCTATAAAAAAACTATAAAGTTATTTTACTTAATTTCAGTTTGGACTTCATAGTTGGTAGCAGTTAAGAACCGAATGTCTAATCCACATAATGAAATCAGCATTATAGAAGAAAATATTTTTGAGATATTGCTACAGTCTCTTTAAAATTAATTTCCACATATGGGAGAGAAATGAGCTACAGAAAAGGAGGAGAGGAAAAAATCAAGAGCAAACAAGAAATGGTATGATACAATCTTTTATTAACCCACATACTGCAACCAGCAGATTTGATAACATTGTCTCTTGAGCTTCAACTATCAGATAACATCTGGCAAATGATGTTTGTAAGTCCTGTTACACAACATCTTCTGGCTTCTCAGTGTCATCTAGGGGACTGATATGTGACTAGAATAACACATTTTAGACTGCCTGCTTCTGTCATGCTAGTACAGATTTTCAATAATGGATATGCCACAGAGATCAGTTTATTTGACTCCGACTTCTCAAAAAATATTTGGCAATTCTGTTCTCATAATCTTGCTTGTGACTCGAGCAATCTTTCTTAACATGATATTAGATGTAGTCCTTTGACAACAAAGTATTTAAATAACCTTTATATATCTTTAATGTGCAACAATCTCTGAAGCAATATTTTTTAAATATTGGTCAGAAGCATTTATTCACATATATCTACAATTTTGCAATGACTTTCTGTCCTTTCAGATGGTATTGTGGGTTGTTTGGTAGATTTTATTACCCTAAACTTAAAAAAAATTCTTTAATCAAGCATCCATTTTAGTCTGTGTAGCATAGACCAAAACATTTTGTCTCTCTGAAGTTAAATTCTCCTCCACAAATCTATTTGAGGAAACACTAATATGTCAGACACTCATTTACCCAGTGAGATGCAGAGTACACTGTGATCACACAAACAACGTGCATTTTACATAACTGAGTAGAGTCTTCAGAGCAAGAATAATATGAGGGCCTTGGGTCTCTTGATTTAAAAAGGTAGCAAATATTTGTGGTATTTATTATACCATGTATTTTTAATACGAAACTGAAAATGTCTGTCTTGAGAATTGCTCTCTAAGGGCAGATGTAGTTTTGCTGACAGTAATGTTACATGATTTGATTATGAATGACTAGCACATTTTTAACGAAAGGTCCTGAATTAGAATGTACGTCCACGCCATTGTGCAGAGCTCTTAAATCAGCTGGGAAATACCATGGCAGATTCAAGTACAAGGGCAAATCCAGCCTGTCTGATCATGCATCTGACTTCATTGATGTGAACAGAGTTGCACCCTTAAACCAGAGAAGAATTTGCTCTGTGTAGCTGAAATCTACTCTTTTCTGTATTGTATAAAGTTGGAGATATTGCTTTTATGCATCAGATTGTAGTTATTAAATAAACACTAGAATTCAGTGAAACTATTTTGGTTAAAAAAAAAAAAGGACTTTAAACTTTAGGAAGACAAGAGGGGTTAAGGAAGCCTGTAGTCCTCATGCAGTAATCACAAAAGCCAGTTTTAAAGTAGTTTTAAGTATCTTCTTATTTGCTTAAATTTAAAATATGACTTTTTTAATTATAGCATACAATTTCTAGCAAATAATTAAGGGTTGTTTTGTTTTTTAATCAAAGGAACAGAAAGGAAATCAGCCAGCCAATACAAATATAAAAAAGGTAATTGAATGATAATGAGGGGCAGGTTCACAAGGACACTAAACTTCTTAAATCATATTTTTCCTAAATCCCATTCTTCTGCTTAAATTCTTATTTACTTCAATCAGTGTCTCACCACCTAAATGTCATTATGCTTGGTCCTAAATGAATTGAGAAAATAAATGAAATGAGAACATAGGTATTTTCAGTTGTCTGCAGATTGCTGAATAAATGGTTGAGGTTACTAAAGAGCAAATAAATTAGTGATAAATAGCCATAGCTGTCAATGATATATAGCATGGAAGACAAAGGCACCCTTCCTTGAAAGATGTGCAGCTGAGCTAGCTCGTGGTCAAGAGCTCTGAGCTTCTCCATTTTGGGAAAGGGATGTGATAGAGGTAGCTACTTCTGCATTTTGACTTGTATCTGCAGAGAGCAGAAGACACTAAAGATCTCTGTGGCTTTTTCTAGGTACCTCCATTTGGGGAGCTTTTGCCTGGGAGCTTAACTTTCAATTTTAGAAAAAGCTAGTTCAATACTAAAAAAAAAAAAAAAGCCCCTTTTCCTGTCAATAAATGATCATTCTTCTCAAAAAGTTGTTCTCAAGTGCATCTCCACTTTAATTTTAAGAAGCCCAGTTGGCAATGCATGAGGTACCATAGCTTTAAGTAGCAGAAATGTGATAAAAATCCACAGGAAAGCTTATTTTATATTCAAAACATAAAATCCAAGGACAGGAACCAGTAATCATTGCAAATTGTTGCAGAAACAGTATCAATTAATTTTACAAGTAGCAAACCTGATCAACACACTGAATTAGACTGAAAAACTTAACAGAATGAATTTAGTTACAAGCATAGGTGAAGAAAATCATACGTATTTACATACAGAGAATACATTCATTTCAGACAATTCTGAGGTGTTTTGGGGGGACAGGTGTAGCTAGAAGAGTAGCACAGAAAGACAGACAAATTGCTAATTACAATGTTCTAACTCCAAACAAAAAATTCAATTTACTGTAGCAGAATATGAAAATAGGGGAAAACAGGAAGTTAATGAATGAGCTGAGCCTTATAAAGGCTATATTAACTTTGATTGAATAGACAAACACAAAACTGATATATATTACAGAATGACACAGAATTACAAAATAGTTGGCTTAGAAAGGACCTTTGGAGATTGTCTGATCCAGCCACCCTGCTCAAACAGGGTCTGCTAGAGCAGATTGCCCAGGACCATGTCCAGTTGGGTTTTGAATGTCTCCAAGGACATAGACTTCACAACCTTTCTGGGTAACCTGCACCAGTGTTCAACCACCCTCACCATGAAAAAGTGTTTTCTTATCTACCTTTCTATCTCTTTCTTCTCTATATTGACCATATCATTTGAATAAAGGTATAAAACTAGCTTTTAGTTTGTGAAAAGAGTTGAAGAAATGGTAGTTTGGTTCTCCAAAATAAACAAATATTTCTGTTTGACTCAATTCAGTAGATGGCAGGTGGAGGAGAGTATTTGAACATGCATACTTTTAAGTAAGTTCTCAAGTCTAGAGATTTCAGAGATTTAGGCACATGCTTAAAGGTAGCCTTGTCCTTAAATTCTTTGCCAAATAGAGGCTAGTTTTAGTGGCTTTTCTGTGCATACTGTAAGCTTAAGCAAATGTTCTTTGGAATTATCCTTGGGCATATAAGAAAGTAGTTTCAGAGATTTTTTGATGGATTCACAGTGTTAATCTATAGTAGCTGTTATTCTTATCTGGCCTGAGAGCCTCAATGAAACAAAACCTTTTCGCAGAGAAAAAAACAGACACCTAACATTTGAACTTGCAACAATAAAAAATATGCACAAATTGAAAATATCTACACATTGAATATAAATTGAACAAAGATGACTTATCGACTTTCCCCAAAAAAGAAAAGTAATGGTCAAACTAATGGCATTCAGCAGGTGAAGATGTTTTCAAAGATTTACAGGAATGAAAATTATATGACAATTTTTTTGAAAGCTATCTAATAAAACACCTACAAGATGCAATGGAAATTACATTATTTGAAATTATAGAAACAGACCACATGGGGCTGGCAGCTTCTGGAGCTTTACATAGGGATGTCATACTCTTGTGACATCCTATATTTGGTGACTGAACTTTTTGTCAACCCTACCCTGTTGTCCTGAAAAATTTGCTAGTTATGAGATTTTAAGGGTGTATCTCTACACAATGGTAACGAATATTAGAATTAAAAGAATCTTTAGCTTACCCTGGATTCACAAACATTCAACAGCGCTCATAATAATCAGACAACTCTTGCATGGACCAGTTTTTGTCGTCATATGCCTCTTAGTTATACATTCCCATGTTTTAAAGTTTGGATTATTTTAGGTTGGGCTTAAAAGATGCAACTGCTCATTTCCTCAATTTGTCATGTTCATTTTTAGAATAATTATGCCTGCATTAATTATATACATATGGATATCATAAACTAGTTAAAGTTACTGAGATAGAGTTTATTCATAACTTCTTAGTGTATATATAAGGTAAAGATCTTTATATATGGTAAAGTTGTCAGTAACTTGAGGTAGAATAAAATTATACACAGAAAGAGAGAAAAAAATACAGATAGGGATAAGCAGATAGAAATTTGGTCAGGCTCTTGATTTTCCACAGACTTCTTGTGTAGTTGTACACAGATTGCCTAGAATCAGCAGTACAGATGAGATCTTCCTCTCTGAAATCTTTCTATCAGTGTTCCTCAAATGGAAAAAAAAAAAAAAAAAGGTAGTATTTCACTATCCTACAAGAGTAGTATGATAGTATATATATTAAAGATTGTAAGCTCTAGAATATAACAATAAAAAGAGAGAGGAAGAGAAAGAGTGGGAGAGATGAAATGTGTAGAAGTTCTAATGGGCCAGTTAAAAGTTTAATTAAAAATAAGATAGGGCAAATATCTGTTAAAGCTAAAGTAAACATGATTTACTTTTGGACATGAGCACCAAAGAATCTCGAATGTGATATTGAAGATGAAAGAATTACACAGTCTACATTTCTCAACAATCAATAAACAAATCAACATTGATCATGTCCATCAATATCACAAAAGATAAGGTGACAACATACACTCACTAGAATTACAAATATACAAAAAGACTTTTCAATAACAGTCACCAAGTATTGCTAAGCAGAAGAGACTCTCTGGATTGATCACTTGACAAATATATTGGTAAGTACTACCCTAAGAAAATGAACCAATGCTGAACAGTTATTAAGTGTACACACTGAAGGCTGAGGTACCATATGTTTGAATTTAATACACATAACTAACTATTGCACATTACACAAATATTAAATTCTAGAAATAGAAGCATGACTGACTTCCTGAAAGACTACAACATGAAGAATCAGAGCCCCTAATTACTGGGCAACAAACTCTTTTTTCTTAGTTACAGAGCACTGGGAGCTTTCTAACAAGGGTTTGCATACATCTCTTTAAAGGGAATTAGGGAGCTAGAAGAGCTTTTCAAAGAGTAAAAAATCTGTCAAGAAAAGCTAAATACGTCTTTAAAGAGCCATACCTATTGTTGTCAGAACTGAGAAATACTTCAATAAAAGAACTGATGATAACAGAAAAATCAACACAGTTACTCAAACCTATGCAATTGTTTTTGTATCTAACATAAAAACACCATTTCCTGTATGGCCAGCTGAAGAATCGGGCCACTTGCAATTCTGCACCAGAATAGAAAACAGTTTCTCTGCCTAACAGAAGGGCCACAGTCATGCTGATTAGACAAAAGCACTGAGGTGATTGTCAAGATTTATTGGCTACACTCGTAACACCTCAGAAACTTGTAGATACAGTGCATAAAGATGAAAATTCAACCCCTTAAGGAATGGATAAGGAAAGAAAGAGAATTCAGCGTCAGCAGAATCTCTGCGGATATCCACATCACCAAGGTCACCAAGGGAAACTGTTACAGACAACAGCATTGCCAGGAGGAGGCCACAATACAATCATCCGAAAGTGTATCCCAGTAAGAGCTAATAGAAAATATGCCAGATTTGGAAGTCAAATGAACTATAACAAACTGAAATAACTTTGAAAAGTATTCAAAAACTCCTCGCTCATTACATATTGGGGAAAAGTTTCTCATTTTTTCCCAGAAGAAGTATATGTTAAAATGTTTGGAGGAGAAATACAAAGTGAGATACATAGCAAGTTTTGGAGGCACTCTTCTGAATACATATATTAATAGTGAAAAAGCTCATTAAGAACCAAGTTGTTTTCAAGAACTCATGGAAGAAGCATACCCAGGCTTTCTGTTCTGTACACGTTCCATGTTATCTTCCCTGCTCTGCCATTTCCAAGAGCTTCGCAGACATTACAGATAAATCAAGAATTAATAGGGGAAAAGGCATAGTCCTGGCCTTACCAGTCGTTTCCACATCTAGCAACAGTGCTTAAAGCAAAGAAAAATCTCTCCAGATCAGACCTGAAGCCCACCTAACTCAGTATTGTATCTATGCAAAGCCAAAAGGGGAAAGAGAATAAGAAAAGGACCATATGTTAGGAAAATCCTCCCCTTCCTCTAAGATTCAGTTTTCATTATTCTGTAACACATAAACTATTTTGAAAATAATGGGAATGGTGTCGTAAAAATATAGCTTGGTCTAAAGCTTTGTTTTTTCTAATATTATTTTTGAATACACATCTAAGTTTGTTAAAGGTTTCTCCCAGATGTTTCTGAAGAGCCAGACTCTGTCAGAGGCATGTGGGTCCTCTGTAAATAATACTTAGCCATGTGACACCATAATCACCTATACTCTGTGTCAAGAGGAGTATTTCCTGTGGAGGTAGGAAAGAATCACTCATGCCTGTACTACTGTTCAATATCCTAGTGAAATCTCATCTGGAAGTCTCTGTTCAGCTTGTCATCTGGAAGTCTGTGTTCAACTTGTCATTCCAGGAAGATGAACTGAAACTGGAACAGATATAGAAAAGGGATTTGAGGGAGGAGGGGAGTACTGACGACAGGGGAAAAAGAGCTTATGTCACAAAATGATAGTAGAAGACATTGGCTTGCATAGTCAAGCAAACTGAAATCTTAAAAAGGATATGACTGCCATCTCTAAGCCCATGTTGCAATGCCGTGTACTCCTGGTGAGAAAAGAGCTATCAAAGCTAACAAGTGGTGTTGGTACAAGAATAAAGACATACGGGGGCACCTAATGAGGAATAATTTTAGATAAACAATCAGGAGAACACTCCTAATAGTTACAGCACTGGGTCCTGGGAATGGCTTTCCATGGGAATGGTTGAAGCAAAAATAACCTCAACAAGAACAACAAACTGAAATTCTTTTAACATCCATCAACAAGGGGATATGAATTGGACATTTATGACGGGAGTTAGAAACTTGCTGTCTGCAGTCCCAGAGTTAGGCAGCACTAGTTGATTTAGAAGATCCCTTCACTCCTATGTTTATATACAGTAAATGCAATTGCAACCTTAATGTCCCTAGTTAATGCATCTCTTACTAAACCATGGGATAGGGACTTTTTTTTCTTCTAATTTTAGAATATTTAAAACCATATTTTTTATTTCTATTTTTGTTATATTTATAATGAAGCTCAGCACAGTAGTCATTTTTAAGTTTTCAGCTTCTTTTGGTAAGAAATATGATATTCCAGCATTCAGGGATTTCTAAAACAGGAATTTCTGTAGTTGTCTTTTGAGTACTATATAAATAAAAATGTAACTATGCAATTATGTGCATAAAAGGGGGCTATATGAGACTTGAGAATCCTATGAGATCTTTTAGATATTAATTTGCTCTGCACAAGGAATTCTTTTTCACTTAAAATTTAAAATAAACATATTATCCTATTAGCTTCTCATATCTATTGTACTGACATATTCTGTGCATAGTCCTGCAGTTCATGGAAGTTCATGGAACTTATGGAACCACACAGTGCAAACCAAATTCCCTTGAAATGGCAATATTTATGTAGCTGATCATGATTTTCATTGCAACACATAAATGCATTGTCCTAGAAGTTACAGTGAAATCATTCTTGTTCATAAGACCAGAAGGCCTAATACATTATAAATGACAATATAGTGGTGCCAGATCATTGAATATTTGTATGAACACAATAAAAATTCACAGCCCAAGGAAGCTGCATATAACAATTTGAATTGCTGACGACTAGAATCCTGAATAATCAAATAAAACAAATTCACACTTTTCTAAAAACATCAGATCTACTTTGCTGGCTCAAAAGTTTAAAGGAAGGGTTATAATGAGTCATTTCTCACAATTTCAAACACACTGTGAAAAGAGCTCACAAAGCAAAAGATCGATTCAGTCACAATCACATGGCTCTGAGATAGCTTATTGTTTCTTGAGAAGCTTAATTGGAATTAAAAGTCAGTTGAAAAATATTGTCACTGATGTTAACTTCGAAAAAACAAGACCAAATTCAGAAGAGAACAAGAAAATAAATAAAGCAAGCCAGTTCCCAGAAGTATTTTTCAGCTGTCTCAAGAGCCTGGGAAATTCCCCTTCCCTAAATACACACAAGAGAGGACGTGGACATTCGATGACAAAATGTATTAGACAATATTTTATTTCAGTGCTTTAGAATTGCCTGTATAGATTCACATAAAATTTTTCTTGAATCCTAAAATCTGGAACTTCTCCTCAGTCTGAATCGGGAAGAATCACTCAGCTGGTTTTTGGATTGTTTTTTTTATCAAGATAGATGACATCATTATACTATCAGCCTGATTTTCTATAGCTACTTGCACCAATGTAATGTGGATGTAAAAGTACTGTTATTCTGATCAGACAGTGTTTTACGTCCCACTTTTCGGGGCATAAGAGTATAAAGCCTTTTCTGTTTCCACAATCAAACAGTTGAACAAAAACATTACAGACTGACTGTTATATTAATGAGGCTAAAGAAAAACACAGATGGTTTCTACTAAGTGATGGAACTGAAAGTAATGATGTGCTATCTTAAGCCACTGTCCTGCAAAATCAGAGACCAGGATAAACAGAAATCTGATTATTCTAGCTGAGTAAGAAAGCTCAAATAAACACATCGTCTCTCTGTCTGAATCCTTGCCTACACTGAAAAATTGACTCATTTTAAAGACTTGTTGTCAGGAACAAGCCCCCTTGAAATAATGCTTGAAACATTGAGATTGGGCTAGCCAAAAAAAATGACTCAACACCATCTCAGAAAAAGATTTTGAGACATAACTTTTAGGAGAAGTGAGGATAACAGATCAAGTAGAAGGAACCAGAGATGTGAAATGAATTTTCTTCTGTAGGCCTTTCAGTAGTCCAGAGCATGACAAAACAAGAGCAAGAAAGGAATAGCATGTGATTTGTCCCATGTGTCCTTCCCTAGTCAATCTAATCTGCATTCAAAATGAACCAAAGAGCAACCTGAAAATATTTTAGAATCTGAAGTGTTATCTATTTTACATATAAGATTTGCAAAAAAAAAGCTTGTATTCATTTATGAATTAAGTTCATAAGTTCAGAAAATGACTAAAATAATTAACAATTAAAAATTAAAATAAAATTAAAATAACAAGTAAGGAGTAAATTTGTTCTGTTTTGATTTTTTAACTTTCATGTATACAAAATGGTTGACATGTTCTTTTACATCTAACTTGCATCCTGTTACTACTAGTATTTAGCCATAATAATATAAACAAAAAAGATAACTGCTTCTTCCCTTAGCCCAGAATTTTGACATTTCAAATAGTTGATCATTATACCATACATACAGCTTCATTAAACCACATGCCACTTAACCACATAATTTATAAAATCACAGAATTAATAAGGACTTATTTGCACAATTTTCAGTAGTTCTAGCACTTATTAGAACTAGACAGGCATGGCTGTGTTTGTGTTATTTGTGTGTGTATTTCTGGAATTATTTGTCATGAAAGTTGCTTCTTCTACTAGACCTCATCTTTTAGAGCACTAAAAAGTACTCAGAAAAACATAAGCACAGTTCTATTTAAACAGAATGGAATGTATGACAAAGGAGTCATATCTGTTTCAAGATGCCCGAACCCCCAATCTGCTAAAGAGGGAAATCCCGAGTGACTTGTGAAATTCCAAAGGCATTTTACACAGACACATAGAGAACAATCTATGTGCACAGTTTACAATTCCAACCATTACTCCAACTCCATAACTCCAGGAGTCAAACAAATTAGCATATAGAAAAGGTCTAGTAATCAAAAAATATTACTCTATTCCTTAGCCAGGACTCTTCCAGGTAATTTCTTTTTTTAGGCCTTAATCCAAACTAGTTTTAAAATGCCTCAGGTGACAGGACTCTTTCCATAACAGAGCTTCATTGGAACATTTTTCCAAATAGCCTAACTGATATATTTTTTTCAAACGCATCCAGTTAGCTGGTTTTGTACACCCTGAGGACATAGCAAATAATTTCTTTCCCTGCCTCTCCATTCAAATAATTATAAATGGCTAGAGCTTCAGCTTAGCCAAGTTCACTTACTTAGTTCTTTAAATCTTGCCCCGCACACCCCCTCCCACACGCTCTCAACATCACGCTTCTTGTCCTCACCGTCAGACCAGAAAGCCTATGCAGGCTGCGGGTCAGCAGAGCCCGCTGACAGGTGGAGGCACCAAAACACATCTTCCCTGGGCATTTGGCTACCCTAGACACCTGGAGCCTTTGCTTGTGATCACATCCTTGTGATTCTTTAAAGAGAGATTAGCTGAGAATTTTCTTGTGATCCCTGCTTTGTAAATAGTGTAGTTGCAGGCGTAGTTACTACCCAAGATGGAGCTAAGATGGCTCAGGTGATAATTTCTGGAGGCAACTGAATTCCTCTCTATGTTACTGTTTTATACATTCTTGGAAGTTGTCATCTTTTTTGGTGAGTTGACAGTCACTCCTTCCACTGCAGACATTTGGACAAGAGATTAACCCATGCCTGGATAATAAAGGACTGGTCAAGCAATTCAGACAGAATGAAAACTGTATCCTGTTACTGGCGATCAGGGAGGCAGCAGTGCTATTTTGCACTTGCCAGGTTAATCATATTCTCATTTTGGCCAATATTCCTAGAAACTCGTTTATCATTTGCAAAGCTTCATTTTGAAAGCTATGAAAAGAAAAGAGATAGCTATTCCATCTGAAGTCTGGAATAATTTATGCTGCTACAGCAATTTACCGGCATTGATCTTTGTGTAGAAATCCACCTTACATCAGTACAAGAGGAATGAGGATAAAACATGGTGCCTGAAATTGTTTTTCACTTGAGGGTTTTTTAGACAGAACAAGTTGCAGACTGTGCTGTGAGCAATCTTTTCAACCGTTATACATATCCCTCTGAAACAAGGACATGAAATCTAAAGCAAAGGACTTTGGAGGGAGGTGGGAAGGAAAATGATAGAAGCCAACAGAGCTCTGGTAACAGAGATAAAAATTTAACTCACTTTTCAGAGACAAGTATGTGTGTATATAGTAAAATTTCACCTATGGTCTTTGCATTTACAACAGGTACGTATGTCTGGCTAGCAGATTAATGGCTTGTTCTCTACAGAAATTCTGTTGCTGTTTGAATCTTCAAAATATACCTTCCCTCTGGAAAATAGTATCCTTGACTTAAAAAACAAAACAAAACAAAAAAACCCACTACTACTCCGGCTAATTTTATAACTATTTTCCTTGCATCAGAGAAATAAAGCTGCATAGAGGAACACTTAAGTAGTCCTGGTATCTTCTGTGATACTACCGGAATAATTAAGCAAGCAGAATTTGGGGCCAGTTAATTTTAGCAAATATTCTAAAGAATATTGTTCCACGTAACACAACAATTTAACTAAAACAATAGGTACATAATTGACAAAATTACATAATAATTACAGTGCTTCAGAGCAAGCTATATTAAGGTATGACTCATCACTCAATACATAAGAAGGTACAGAACTACGTCAAATCCAGCAGTGCAGGGCAGTGTAGTGTAGCTGCAGCCAAAAAGGAAGTTTAAGATCAGCAATCTCTTGCTAGGAAGGGGAGGGGGGAATATTTAACTGGAAGTATGACTATGAGTTTTGTTTTACTTTAAATGAATTAAATTAAAAATTTGACAAAGAAGGAATAACTGTATGATTATAATTAAGATGTTACATCTTTTTTCAGAAATATTTAATCCATGTTGCTATTTGAACCTCACGGTTCCTCTGGCAATATATGCAATAGTTTGTTTTATTGGAAAGGGAGAACTATTCCACTCCTCAATCGGGCAAATGACTGGTGAAGTGAAAAGGCAATGATAGAATTTTCTGAGATAATTACATTTTTTTATTAGAATACTTTATCAACGATCATTTTGAAGGAAAAGCTGTGCAGCAATCCAGCACAAACCACACACCTTCCCATGTAATATTTTGAATGATTTTCTATAATAGAATTCTACTGAAAACAATTCTTTTAAAAACTGCATGCACTGAATATATGCATCTTAGACAGAAATGTATTGAAAATTTCTTTGAATGAGCCTGATTTCTTATGCAAAAGATATACACCTTATATCTTTTTCCTATCTTTTAATAGTTTCTTTAATATCAAACATAGTCCCTATTATAAGTATTATTCAGTAGCAGAATTATCCATCATTAGCAAAGTTATTGTGCTAAGCTTTTTCTTCCAAAAAGTGTAAAATTTTGTACTCACCAGGTGTAAAATTATATCGAGCAGAAAAACCCATAGATTCCAGCTCGCCATCAGCAAAAAATTTAATCCATAGGAATCTGCCACTGGATTTTATCATAGGTGGATTTTGCTGTCCACAGAAACGTCCAATGATTGGGGAAAAGCCAAAAGGTCCATCGCGTACTTCAATATGGTCAAATTTACACTCCCAGGAAGGCTCTATGGAATATTTTTCATCGAAGTGTAGTTCAATACATTGTCTAGGGGCAGCTAGAGGTGAAAACAAAATGATATTATTATTTTCTGAACCAACACCCTTCAAACTTGAAATAGAATTAAATCAAAAATAAAATTAAATATCAAAAATTAAACAGAATCAAATATTCCAATTTTCTATTTTTCCTTAAAAACAATACTTTCTATGTTTGACAATTATGACATCTGTGCCTTTATAGATTTTACACCATTAGCTTACTTGTCTATTCTTCTCCTTTAAATAAGTGTTCACGATACTAGTTCTTAGGGAAACTAGGAGAGTTATCTACAATGTAAAGCAAAAATATGTTTTAGGAACAATTGGTTCAAATGAAAAATCTCTTTAAGAATCTTCTTTAACTGGAAAACCAGTCTTTTCAGATATTTGGGGGGGAAAGTTAATCAGAATATTTTTTACCTAGTACTCACAAAGATGAAGAAATGTCTGATCAGGACTGTAATATAACAGTAAGGACAAATTTTGTCCCTATATGTACTGAAGTCAATAACAGGCCTGAGTATAAATGCTACAGCAGAATTATTTATCATTTCATTTGAAACAGAAGAAAAGTACAGGAAATTGTCATGTAAAAAACTAAATAAAAATGAAGCAAAATTAATTATCTAACTAAGGATTATACAGTATTCTACCGAAAACGTTGAAGAAACTCTGAAGTGATCACTTAATTAGACATAAAAAATCTTTATTGATAGATATTAAGGCCAGTGGAGATCACAATGGTCTCTTACAAAGCAAAAGGGGCATAATTGCCCTGGCATCCCCTGTACAAAGAGAAATAAATGATTGGTGGAACTACGGCCTTTTGTTAAACAGGAAAACAAAAACCAACAAAGTTTTGTCTAAAAATTTTAAAACATGCAACATCCCTGGGATGTGCTGCCCCTATCCTTAATCCCTTCCACAGCTAAAAATGTGTGCCTTCAGCGTGCAGCCCCCGGATCATGGTAGGATACACGTTTTTCCTGATAGACTCATCCACTAAGGCAAGAGTTTCCTGTATCACTGCATTCCCTGCCTCTCATGCGATCATGTCCTTAGCTTTGCACATATTGAAAGAGGTTGGAATTACTACGAGCTTTGCCCGAATTACCATTCTTGTCACATTAAAGCATGCAAGACCAAACTTCAAGCCTAGCGCGTGAGCTTAACATAGCAACTACTGCCACTCATGTAGTCAGTATCCTTTCATTTCTTTCGTCAGGAATAACAAAGAAAGTATCAGAGGCCATTGCTGCGCAATCAAAACCTAGATCATATGTATAATTTGAAATGCTTTAAACTGCAAATTTTTGGAATAAACTCATTACTTACTTAAGAAGGCAGGCTAATTAGAATGAACTAAATAAGTAGACATTAGGTATAGCTTACAATCTGTACATAAGAGCACACAGTCAGATCCCATTTACAACTATACCATGTAAACAAGTGTGATATCATTTTATGAGACTCATTGAAGAAATGAATTAATAGCATATTCAGGCTGACTTGGAAGAAAGATCTGTTTTACTAGCTTTATATTTAATATTAGTATAAATGGGTGACTCATTTATTTAAATATTTATTTTAAAGTAGAAAAGAAACTTTAGCTACTGCTATCAATTTGAAGAAATTTGCTGTTAGGAGAGTGTCTACTATTAACCCTTTGCTATTTAAACAAATTCATGGGAAACTGAGATTGTGATCTTTGTGCCCATACAAATTCAACTGCAAAATCAAAACCTAAAACTTTATGTAGAAATGCGTAAAATATACAGCTCCTAGAAATGAAAATACTTTGCAAGTGTGAAAAAATTTTACTAAATTACATTGAGAGAATAAAGTTTGTAAAGAAGATCTTATCAATGCTACCATGGGTGAGGTCTGAAGACCAAAGTGGATGTTTTAGATTACAGTGAGAGACTGAATAACTGGAAGACATCATTGATTAATTTTGTTCAGATATTTCTACCCTTAACGTCACATATTTATAACAAATATTGATTAAAAACTTAACTAAGCAATGCTAGGGGAGCTGAGAGCACCTGTTAGCCCTAGACCATATATTGCATGCTCTTATTCCGTTTAAGAAGATTTGTTGAGAACTACTCATCATTGATCTAGAGACTGCAGAGTCAGGTGTCAGAAACTCCAAGCTAGCAAGGCTTAATCTTAAGGTAATCTTAAAAATGCTCATTAAGTTCTGAACATCTTATATACTCACTATTCAAATAAAACATTATTAACCTACCTAAACCTACTTTATTCTAGCGTTACAAACTAAGCATGAGGACAAATTCTGATGGTATTGTTAGTGTTGAATAGCATCTTACCACAGTGTATGGCTACCCTGCTTTCCATGGCAACAAAGAAACATATCTGCTTCAAAAATGACCTTTGCCATTGTTCTTGTATATATGCCGTTAGGATAACGTGTTTGTTCTTACTAAACTTCCTATGTTAGGAATTCACTATTTCATTTCATAGTAAGAGGAGGCTTATCAGCACTGGTCCGAAGTCAAATGCTTAACAGACCTTCCCTGAATCCAAGATTTATTTAACACATGTTAAAAATGGGCATAAGGCCCCTTTCTGAGTTATAGCAAGTTCATCTGATGTGATTTTGATTTTGATAATGAGCTTTAAAGTCCATTATAGATTAGTGTAATATAAAAGGAGTCTTTGTGGGTAAATGAGAATCAGGCCTACAGACCCAGGCGTAAAGATCTATTGAATCAGTGGAAACATGGCCTGAAAAAAGACTGAACAACTTTCACATACTTCATACAGCACTCGGAATCTTACATTGCCAGCTAGTTTTAGGATCAAAATACGGCTGCAGTTTGCTTGCTTTTATTTATTTTTCAACAAAGTCAAGACAGGGCTTTTCCTAGTGAAGCTCAGTGCTTGGTAAAGAATCAGAGAGAATCACATCAGCTTGAGGAGTGCTCAAGGAGGTTTCTGCTTTCCCCCTGAGCTCTCATGTGCAGAGGCTGCTCCACTTTAAGAATGGAGCATCGACTATTCATTAGGGCTGGGTCTCCATTGATAAATAAACTGAGGCAGGGAGTGAGCCTGGGGACGGGACTACTGGTTGTTCACACTCCTTATTCATTAAAATGACCCCCTTGGCATGATTTTGGCCCATGCCAATCAGAACTGCCAAAACATATTCTTAGACATGATGTGGGGTTTGCACCAGCCAAGGACCATTCCCAATAAGAAGTCTTGATGTGTACTCTGTGCCAGGGAAGGTAAAAGAAATTTAGCTGTATACATGTGGTTATACCAGTCAGCCGCAAGGCCAGAGATCGATTCCTGACCTGTTTTAGGCACTAGCATAGGCACAGCCTGTGTTCCCGCTTGCTATGCAAGCTAGTCCCCAAAGGGCTGGGGCGGGGGGTCCCCAAGTCTCACAAGGAATGCAAGACTTTGTGCTTCTGGAACTGTGAGAACTGTGGGGATCACAATAGACTGGGTAAGGGGAGGAAGGGATCCTATACAAGCTCTGTGCACCCTTGCAGTGTGGTGCATTTCATGATGTGCTTTTAAGTGCACCTCCTTGCTTCATTGAACAAATTTAGAGCTAAAGTATTATTCTACTCTTCAGAGCTAAAAGTTACAGGTTTTGGTTGCAACAGTCTACGTAAAAAACAAAATGATTCAAATCTTCCTGGAAATGACCGTAGGGGATGAAAACACACAATTCAAAATCCCCACTTCAACTTTCTTTTGGCAAATAAGATATCTTCTAGTAGTTATATTCTGACTTTAGCGAAGGGTTTCTTTACTAAAAGTAAGCTAAGAAAGTATTATACAAATACACTTCTTGCAGACACTCAACTTGCTCTTCTGCAACAAAGTGTCTGCAATTGTGATCACAGTGAAACTTGTGGAAATACAGGGAAAACAAGCCCAGAATGATGACTAATAAATGTATAATTACAGAGGGAAAAAAAGAACAAAAAATATGCATTTCTTCCAAACTGGACTGAACATCTAATCAAAAAGGGATGGATGGAGTGATCATTTCTGGCATCCCCATTCACAGGTAAGTTCCATTCGTATCTTCCAAACTTTTTCTGTAGCTACAATGTCAGGATGTCAGGAAAAGTTGCTGTAAAGTCCAAATGAAATATACTGAAGCTATCTCATAAAGCGCTTTTACTTCAAATCTTAAAAATCTTTCATGTTTAGCTTCCAATAATCTTTCTTCAAAAATGTTTAATGCCATAGAAAGACTACTTAATGTTGCATGTCTTGTCATCTTTTTGATCTAATTATCTTATACAAGTGCTGTCTGGAGATTTTACATTCACTGGAAAAAAAAAAAAAAAAAGGCATTGAGTTCCAGCTTGCAATAGAGGAACAGTTGCAGCAAAAGCACACAATTAAGGTTTTAATTCTGATCAGCCTCTAAGTCTGTGTAACTGACAGCTAAAGTTAAGCAAAAAATCTGTTTGAATTTACCAGGCTGCCCGAAAATGAGACATTGAACTAAACGCCTACCCCCATCTATCCAAGTTTCTACATCACTAACAGTTTTGAATAATCCTTGATATTTCAAGTTACTCGGCTATTGTGGATAGGGAAGCCACCTATGGACTCCTTTAAAAGAGGATTCTTTTCTTTGTTTTGATAAACACATTTTGAACCCCAAAATTTCCATGAAATACCTTAGACAAATGAACTTTTAGCAGACATTCTTAGTTCCATGATACATGGCCACTTGATAACACCTGTGGCATTCTAGGAACAAGGAGAGTTTAATGATGTTCAGAAGAATGTGGACGGCCTTCAAGACAGTTATGTCTAAATATCCACAAACATGCAAAGTGGGACATTTATTTCATATCTCCATAAAGCAATCCTAGCCCATATTTATAAATAAGTATTCAATTATTAAAAACCTGATAGAAACATGCAAGTAATATGATTCCAGATTTTTTTTCCTCAACTGCTGATATGTATTGTGTCAAGTATGGCCATCCCAATCCCACTCCACAAACAAAAGACTTTGCTCATATGAATTCTCCTATGCAAATTTCCCTTTGGAGCACACATGCCAAATTTTCTGCAGCCTGGCAAAGGCTAATGTTGCTTCTGCGGCTGTGGTTGTTTCTGGCAGCTGTGAATTTTGCTAGGTGAGAGATGTGCATATGTGAACCAAGGGTAAAACTGGACTCAACAAGGGAATGTAATGTGTACGCTCAGCTATTTCCTACATTTTCTATATGCCAAATAAGGTGAAAAAGAAGAACTTTACAACGCATTTCAAAAGACAGATGGAACTCAGCAGAAGCTCCTTTATAGCTTAATTATTTTTGTACTGAGTCCATGACTTCTGGATGACCTAAAGGATTTCTTTTAGAAAGGCATCCAATCTGGACTTCAAAATTTCTAGTTGTTCCAATGGTTAATGATTATTACTACCAAAATAGAAAGACAAGAAAAAAAAAGGAAAGAAAAAGAAACTTCTAGCTGTTTGATCTGCTTATGCCTTTGACTGCTAGGATAGAATCCTCTGCAATCAGAAATCCTCTTCTCTTATAGAGACTCACAGTGTACGATCACAGCAATTTTTGCCAGATCCTTTACTTCACCAAAGTATTTTTGAAATGATAAAAGATTGCATATATTTAAGATGAGCTACAATATGGAAAAATATATATATATCATGAGATGAAATTCAATTTTATTACAACAAACTACATACCAGAGCCCTCACTCAAGGCTGTTAAAGTCAGCAGGAATTGTGTTTGAGGGAAGCCATCATAATTCAGCCTAAATTATGTTTGATAGTAAAAAATGAAGGAAAGAAAGCAAGCAGGCAGAAAAGAACCTGGTGATCCAAATGCATATTTAAACTCACATCACACAGCTGTCACTACCCCATGGTCCTAGAATGCAGAACTCTAAAAATATGAACAGGAGATAGCAACGTATGAATGATATTTTGGATCACATTGATAGTCCCCCTAGTCTGGTACTTGATATTCAAGAGTAGCTAGAAGTTATTCCAAGGGTGTTGGAATCTTAATAATAAATATAGGAAATAAGATGCATATAGAGATGTTTCTGGCTTACTCTAAAATGTAGTGGATGTTTATGCATCCACTATGCTAAATTAGCAAGGATTATCCACTTTATAGATGCTTACCCCAAAATGTTATTCAGACATCTTAGTAATTCTCTATTTATTTTAGTGGCTTTTTTCAGAAATAGCTATTCCTGATTCTTTTTTAGAAGACAGAAATAGATAGAGTGAGATCAGAGCTGAAAATCTTGTGCAACATGCATCATTCTAACCAAATTATTTACTGATATAACTGTCATCATGGTAGGTTTTAAATATACAAGTATGATCCAAATTTTTTCACCATGTTTGGACAGGAAGCAGAAGACTTCAGTGTTGTAAAAAATTATCTGGAACTATTTTTCATCTCATTGACTTTTACCAGTTTTCTTAAAATATAACAGGATGTCTGTGGAATTCAGATTATTCTTCATACTACACATTACTCTGCACTTGTCAACATGGAATATCATCTTCTTCATACAACCTGTTTTATTAAATCATTTCTTCTTAAATTGTCCCTAGACGTTTCTGCTTCGAGCTAAATCAGTCTCTTCTAAATTAATCTTTCAATATTCCAACATCAATATTTTGCCACCTTTCAGCTTAATAACTATCTTTTTGTAAGTAGTTAATTAATATAATAAAGACAAATATCTTTACAATAAAGGTCTTTCAGGCACCTTCTTACTAAGAGAAGGATCACCTTATGGCTTAAGATACTGGATTAGGGTTTACAAAAAGAGTCATATTTCATTTCTTCCATAGCCTTGCTCTTTAAAGATAAAGCATGTCTCTCTACCTCAGTGCCCTGAACATAAAATAGCCCATAACATAAAATATTTCTTCCCAGTTTCACAGAACTGTTAGAAAGATAATTTGTATGCAAGAAGACCTGGGTCTAGGAACATAAATGTAACAAAAATGGAACATTAAATAGTACATATTGAACCTAAATATTTAGTATTTATTTTGGTTTTATTTTGTTTTAAACAAATTTCTAAACCATGAAGGAATTTAAATGCTTATCATACAACTGCTTAAATTCCAGTCTCAAGCAGGAAGAGTTCTGGAAGATTGGACAAGCATAAATTTTTCCTTAAAAGGCTTGTTTGATTCAGTTTTTTATAATCACATCTTTACTTGTGATTTCAGCCAGTTTATCTAGCTCTAAAGTATAATTCAGAGATCCGTAATTACCTCAGACATTTTGCTATGGTGTTTTTTCCTAAAGAATAGAAACAATATTTACCACTCATCATTTCTCTGGAAGATTGTTATGAAATAATATATTTCTATTAGTAATTTGGGGCTATATTTGGAAAGACAGAGAAGTTTCTAAAAATGCCTAGTGGGGTTTTCTAAAGCAGCTAGTTTCATTTGAATTAACCATGCACCTTTGAAAATCTCTCTTGGAACTATCTGTATCTTTAATAAAGTAAATATTTCTATAATTCCCTGTTTCCCTCATTTGTAGCTAATAATTCCATCCAACTAACTATGGATAGCGCAATCATCAGTGTTACATTTGCACGTATTCCTAATTCATGCATGAATCTTTTTGGTCCCAATGCCTTACCGTTCTGTTTCTGCATCTTTTCTGTTACTAAGCTCTAACAGGATCTAATCTTTATTACCTTTCACAGATTCATTTTTACAGGTATCTCTTCTATATCCATTGTGCTAAGACTCATGAAAAGAAACCATGTAACTTGCTTGTAATATACCTCCGGCCTTTCATACATCACTTTCATACTGCAATTATCTGTTCTTTAAAAATTGTGTCTTACAGCTGATTGATATTAATATTTGTTCTTTTCTGTTTGCTTTATTTGTTTTCATTTCTCATGAACTATTGGGCTGAAAATAATTTTTACTCTTACTATATTGTTGTTTTTGGTATGACCTTCTTTATTGTATTTTGTCTAGCTATACTTGTCTTCCTTGATTCACTTGTGATAAACTTAAAAAACCTATATGAGAAGTCAAAAGCATTTAACTTTCTTGTGTTTACTCTCTTTACTCATTTTTAAACATTCTTTCTTTGAAAGCATCATGCTACTGCATTTTAGGTTCTACCCATTTTCCAGATATACTGAAATTAATTATACTGTGTTTATTACTGACTGACTCATCCATACTTACCACCTGAACTGATTTATGAATGTACCTTCTAAAGATTTTTTTCCCAAAAAGTAATAATTTAAGTGCTGTGGTATAGCTTCCCTGAATCTTGTTTCTTAGAAATATTTATCATAATCATATAGGCTTTACCCACTGTTCAGATATGGTGAAATGAAAGACATCATTGTTTTTTGAAACAGTTGCTGAGATTATTGAGTTATTGAGATTCTTTGGCTGGTCACCTTCTATAATGTAGACACACTCTCTGTCAGGAGGATACTTGTTGGGATAATTGGGAGAAGTGAAGATTCCTCCTTCTGCATATTTTGTCCAAGTTCCACATTGCACTGGTTTCTGTCCTTCGGAAGTAGTTTGCTTTTCTGTAAAACGATCACATTAAACGTTATATAATTAGCTCATAAATTATTATGTCTCTCTGACACTTAGAACACTCTTGCAGGTTAAAACAGTCCCTTCTGCTAGTGGCATAAGGTTTTTTCCTGTTAAGACGAAGAGTATCACCACTGACTTGGGGAAAACGAAGCTGTCCTTTAGGGGTTAAAAAATATCTAATTCTTACTCAAAATATCTTTTCATTCACGATTGATTTCAGAGGATCAAAGGGGCTTGGATGTCTAGGGGAAGACACGTTTATATTGCTTTTGAAATAATACCCTGTGGGGAAAGCACCTGCTCAAGAAATGGGAGACACCACTTTTGCATTTATATGTCTCAAAAGACTCGAGCATGTGCCCTATCAGCAAGCTATATGCCGTGGGCAGAAAAATATCAGAGTCATGGAATCAGGGAAAAAACATGTGGAATTCAGATAGAATATACAAATTGTTTTTAATCCACAGCAGCTTGGCTCTACATCCACCTGACAGAGATGGATGGAGGGAATTTCTGGATTCTGGTTCTAAGATTATCTTTATTTTTAACTTGCTGTTTGCTGCAAAAATGTATAAATAGCTCTGGGGCCAGGAACCAGAGTCCAGAACTTCCCTTCTCCTAGGCTAATCATTAGAGAGCAGTCAGTCGCTCGTTTGCTTTCTTCCTAGCCCTGAAACTCTTGCACCCCTTTCTGCACATTGACACAGAGCCTGGAGATAAAGGCTGAAGAAAGGGAAGAATCACTTCCTGGGTGTCATGCTTTAATAGTTAGGCTATAATAAGATGGGTGCTGCTATAATCTGATCAGTTTTAGGGAGAAAAAAAAAACTAGGCAGGTATTACAAGGAAGGATTCCAGGTTCTAGACCTCACACAGGTGTCCCAGGAAGCTCCTGTATAATGGAAGCTCAAAATCTATCTATGTCTAAGAAGAACTGTTCCACCTAACTTAGGCTACTGACCTTTAGCACCAAATCATTAGAGGCCCCTTCAATCAATCAATGGAGGAAGACAGACACCTCCCAAGGATGATTTTAACCACCTGATATATGACCTATACCCTGCAAGTATTTCTCTTTCTTCATTGTTTGTATCTGAGCTGAGGATAATTCCTGATTTCCCGAAATGAATTCAGACACAACTTCAGACACCCTCTGGGCTCAGCATCTCTCACTGCTTGGCTCATGCCACACTTAGCAGCCAGGTTTTTTAAGAATCTCCTCCTATCCTCACCCTGCACAAGGAGCTAGGATGCCTAATTCCAGATTTTGAATTCTGCTTCAACAAGCAAAGGCTTCTAAAAGCCAGCTATTTCAATTCCCAATCTATATGTACCTGTGTCTTTAATTAAACCTAACCAAGGATCAGACTACCCACTTGTTAAGACGAGTACCATTGGATTTTTATCAGTCCACAGGCACACTAATACTAAAAACAAATGAACAAAAGCCAGGCCCTGGAAGTAGGTGTGCTATTAAAAACTAACAATTCAAATCCATACTTTAAACTCTAACGTAATGTTTGAAATAATGTCTGAAGTCTACATACCTGTTCCTTTTTTGGTTGCCCCAGACAAATGTAGGATGATTAGACTTGCTACAACTGAAAGAGAAAAATAAATTGGATATCACAGTGTGCTAGTGTCTGCAATCAAACAACTGTAAACATCTATCTCAGAATACAAGTTTAATAGAATTACTGCACAAAAACAATGTTTCATGTTTACTTGCATCTTTAAATTAAATTTCTTGTATGAACACATCTCTCTGTGATCTGCCCATAGAAGGATTTTTCTTTGTAAATGTATCCCAATAAAGAGCAGATCTTGGTTAAAATAAAAAATCCCCAAGCATTGGTGTTTCCCTCCATTTTTTTCCTTTCTAAATATTAGAGCAAAACATTTAACCAATATTTATGTAATCATAATAATAAAATAATAATTAATAATAATAAAAAAATAGTGGTTGCTTCTAACAGAGGGAGACAAAAGCCTGCTAAGCTTCAGTGCCAGTAATCTTTCTTACTGTGGCATATTAAAATTTGAAAATGGATATTGTGACTATGAAAGAAATGAGGGGTTGAGTTCTTCACATCCATCAAGACATTTGCAAATTCCCAGTGAAATAAATTATTGTATGTGCTTAACAGTCCCATTAATCTAGTTTGTGTGACTCTCTCAGAGCCTGTTGTTTTATGCTGCAATGAATCTGCAGCCTGTTTTACAAATAAAAATTTCCTATCTCCAACCATGACAGGACATCTGTGC
This sequence comes from Apteryx mantelli, assembly GCF_036417845.1. Lineage (NCBI taxonomy): Eukaryota > Metazoa > Chordata > Aves > Apterygiformes > Apterygidae > Apteryx > Apteryx mantelli. Next base: position 63,147,414 of record NC_089979.1, read on the forward strand.
CTGTTGAGAATAAATGTGGTCTTTCTTAGTTTGACTTCAAGCTCTCCAGCCTAATTCCTGAGTTCCTAGGAGTTACAGAATATGAAATCTTGACTGGAAAAAGGCTGAGAGAGACATGCTTAGGCCACTAGTAGTGAGTTTGCTTTGGAAGAGCAAGGCAGAAAACATCTTGGTCACTAGCTATCTATCTGATGAAGAAACCATCTACTGAGGGTAGTGTTTTCTCATTACCTATATCTTGCTCAGCTGTTGAAGAAAGTGGGCTAGTAAGAGCAGAAGAGAACAGATCCATCAGTTCCTGGAGTGCTGAGGGTTTCTGACCCCAGCTAGTTTGGCATTCAGCCTGGACATAGTGCCCAGACCTCACTCAAGCTAAAGTACAGATGAACTTGCATGTTTATCCTGATTACTTCGGATCGATGGGTTGCCATTTGTAGTGTTGACTATGAGGAATTAATAGACTTGTGGTCTTTAACAAATATAATTGAATGGCATACTTTCCTCTTCCTACCCCCAAGAGACACCAAAAGGCATCACAGGCTAGTAACCAGCTGCCCAAATAGTCCCTTCTCAGATGGTGTTGCATCATTTTCATATTTTATACTGCAAATTGTGTGCAATTTTAACCATGAAGAAGGCCAATTTCTCCATATTTCCAGTATTCTAATGGCATTGAGATCTATATTTTGATGCCTTTGACTCTTCCCATGTGACAGACAGTTTCAGACATGGAGGATGGCTACCTTATTAAACAGGGAAAGGTTGAAAGGCTGGGAAAATGAAGACTTGGCAGCATGCTCACTGTTTCTTGGTCAGGCTCACCACCCCTGTGCCTTTTGAATCCCCGGCTAACAGAGATGGTTGCTGGCAGAGCAGGTAGTTAAAAACTCTTCTGTGTCATGTGCATTCAGCGAGAACATTACATCTGCTACTCAGATCTGGATGTTACCCAACCATTCATGCCCTCACTCTCCTCAGAGATGGATTCTGGAAATGCGTGCTAGCTAGGACTCCACCCTTCGGCTATGTCAGAATCTGAAGGCAATGAAGGATTTGCCTGTTTACTAAGTTGCTCATTTACTTAGCTGTGTTTCCTACAGCGAACATTTTGCATCTATGCCTATAATCCTCACCAGCCAAAATTAAATTTCTCAGTAGTGTAAAGTGTTAGACTATGGAGCCAGCTGCAGGCATTCTTTCTTCCCACTAATTTATGGGAGCTAGAATAGGAGACACAACAGCTAAGTAAACTCATGGCTAAGTCAGAGACATTTCTTATTAGGCAGTTAATAAGAACTCATACCTTATTCTTATAGATTCCTTTCAAGCACCTTTAAGTATTATCTCTTCCCTCTTTTTCTATATGGAAAAACTGAAGTTCAGAGAAATAAAGTTGTTCAAGTCACCAGAATATTATTGCAAAGATGATAAAAAAAAAAAACACAGGTCATTTCAATTTCAGTCACAGCCACTGGAAATAATGCTTCCAAGTCACAGAGCCATGTCGCTCCAAAGCAAGGAGCTCTACTTAAACATCATCATGCCAGTATTCATTACTAATTAGGAGCTGAAATAATTTTGAAAATAAAATGTAATAGACAAGAAGAAACTAAAATACTCTGAGTTTTTTCTTGATATATCAAAGACATTTGGGTACACAGAGTGAGATACTTCTCCCATATTAAAAAAGAGAGTGAGAGCGCGCCACTTGATTTAGCGTCATTAAAACCATCATTACCAAAACACGTATATTGCCAGAAAGTAATTAAAATTATGGGCTTTATGGGAAAAGATAACACAACATGTTTCATTCAAGTTTCAAGACAATCCCGTTTATTCTATGACCCCTCTCCTTTTTCATCTCAAACCACAGGAAAAGAAAAAAAGAACCCCAGGAGCTCAATCGTGTAGTCTTTACTCAGGCACTGTCACTCAGGAACCTCTGACGATAGAACAACAATATTGGCGTTACCTGGTTTTGGGAACTATTTCAAAGTCGTTTCCACCAAATTTCTTGTTGCACTCTCTGCCTTCCTCCTCCCTGTTTCTCTCCTAATCATCAGTCTAGTTATAATCATGCTTTCTAGTACCACTCTTATGACGCATCTGTGGGGATCTCTGCATTTTTCCATTGCAAGCCATACATTAAAAGGTCTCTCTCTTGGCCAGGCAGCTTCTGGAGGCTATGGTTTGGCCTGGATGTGGTTTAACCCGGCGAAGAGTTGTTGGAAAACATTACCACCACGGCGTTGCTGTTTTACAGGTCTGGGCATACAGAAAGGTGCTGAAGGGAACTGTGCCCGCCCAAGCCTCTTCAAGGGGGTGGACGCTATGCAGAATTGGGGCGGGGGGACATAGTTGCATGCAGGCAGCCTGAGGCCCCTGGGGATCGTCGTCGAATAATACATTTATTTCGGTGCCTCCCTCCTGCTCCCGGAGGATTTTTCCCGAGGGGGCCGCCCCCATCCCGAAGCCCGCTAGCGGGGGCGCCGCGGCTGGTGCGCGCAGCGGCCCGCAGCCGCGCCGGGAACCCCATCCGGGTTGGCCGCCCCCGCCGCGGCACTCGGCGCAGCCCCGCGTTCCCGGCCCGCGCCGGGGTGCCGCCGGTTCGAGTCCCGCCTGCGGCTACACCGCACCGTCGCGAAAAGCGAGGGGAGTCGTGTCCCCCTCCCCCCACCCGTCACTTCCAAAGCCATTAGACACATAGCGCCCAGGCGAAAGCCTGCAGCCTGCACAAACACGGACCACTCCCCGCCCCTTATCACCGTGCAAACTCCAGCTACCGACCTCCCTCTGCTGCACCGCACAGTGGTGGGGATGGAGAGAGGGGGAGAAAGTTTACCCCTACGCCATGCAGGTCTGGGCGTCCCGTTATCCAAGTTGCGGAGACAGCACAAGGTATCCCCCCGCCGTGCGCGAAAGCAGAGCAAAGCCGGAGGGGATGGCAAGAGGGGGAGATACTCACTGTGAAAGAAGCTGCGCCCATGGGTCATGTCTGTTCCTTACACAAGGGGCTTCGGTCTCCACTAATTCCATTTAGACACGGGAGGGCTTCCAGCGGCGGGGAGAGGATAGAAGTAGGAAAAGAAGAAGAAAAAAAAAATCCTAAAGCCCACACACAGCAGAGCGGAGCAGCCCTTCCTCTCGCTCGCTCTCCCTCGCCGCCTTCAAATAATCACCGCCGGCTCAACCACATCACACCCGGGCTACCATCCTCACCACCGTGAGCATTGCATCGCGGCGGGCACGGCGGCGGCGGCGGCCCGCGCATCCAGGTGCCGACGGGCGGCGGCGGCGGGGCGAGCCGAGCCCCTAGTCACCAGTTTCATACAAAACCAAAAGCAGATGGAAGCATTTCCTGCAGGACTCCGAGCCCAGCGACTTCCAGCCCTTCGGCTTCTTTTGATGCATTGAAGAAGGGATTAATGGGTCCGTCATCAGCTCCCTGTGCTTGCTTCTCTGAAGGGGTGGGGGCGGGCGGGAGGGAACCCAAAGAGGAGGGGAGAAAGATTTACCAGATAGGGGATTTAGTCATATTTGTGTGCAATGCGATCCTTATTAGAGAAGAAATCCTTTAAAAACGAGCAAATCCATTTTACAAAACCCTCTCCCTGCGTGTTGCATAGTATTAAGCGGTAGCCGCGGCAAGAGGCTAAAAACACATTGCACCGTCTCAAATCCTCTCGGGAATGGATGAAGCGAAATAGAGATGGATGAGGGTAGAGAGCTGTCCCCTCACTCCTCCAGTCCAGGGCGAGGAGCAGAAACAAGCCCTGGAGACTCTTCCATTCATTCAGCGCAGGGGAAGGACGGGCGGGCGGCGGTGGTGGGGAAAGAATGATTTCAAAACTGGGAAAGGAAGAGTGAGAGGAGAGGGATTTTTTGCCCTCCCCTGATCAGTTTACGGACTAGACAAAACGCTCGTGGGTTGCCCCTTGAACTGCACCTGTCAAAAGGAAGCAGAGAAGATATCCCCCTTTGAGTGGAGACTTCTCCACGCACACACGCACACACAGGCACACACACGCAAAAGGGAGCAATAAAAGTTTAGCTGTTAATCCTCCGGCCGCAGATACAAGGATTGCCTCTTCCAATCAGCCCAGAGACGACGGCAAAATCTCTCCCGTTCCCTCCCCTCTCCAGGTTTATACCCCCCCGCTACATCTCACCCCAAACACCCATCCTTTGAGGAGGCTGCGGAGGGCTGGTGGAGGGGGGATGAGAAAGAGTAGGGCAAAAAATAGGAAGAAGAGTAGCGGGAAGAGCTGAAATGATCGAGGAGAGGGAGAAGGAGAGGGAGAGGAGGGCAGCGTCCCTTCCTCGCCTGCCCTCTCGCCTGCAGGCCCGCGGCAGCCGGGAGCTGCCGCCCGCAGCGCCGCGGGCGCCCCTCGCCCGCCCGGGCCGCGGGGGGCGGCGGCGACAGGAAGGGAGGGCGAGGGACAGGGACAGGGAAGACCCGCGCCGCCCAAGCGCGAGGGGACGGGATCCCCCCGGGACGTGCTGCGGGGCAGCGGGGGCAGGCGCACCCCCAGCCCCTTCCCCGGCGCCTCCGCGGCGGGGCCGCCCCGCTCCGCGCACCTGCTGCTCCGGCCGTCTGCGAAGAGAAAAGTGCGACTGCACGGCCGGGGGACGGGCACGGCGGGCGGCGGACAAGGCGGGCGGCGGGGAGGGAAGGGCTGCAAAAAAAATAAAACCGAAATGCAATCCCGGACCCACCTGTGAGGAGCAGAGGTAACGGGAGGGCGAGCCCCGGGCCGGGCGGCGCCCGCCGGCGCTTGCAGGCGTGCGCGCCCGCGGAGCCGGGCTGCCGCCGCCTCCCCCGCCGCCGCCGCGGCCCAGAGCCTGCGCGGGCGCCTCCGCACGGGGCTGCCGCTTACCTGGAGGGCAAGACCCTGCTCGGGCGACCTGTTGTCTGCAGGGCAGCGTTTTAGCGAGGCAGGTGTCTCTCCTCCCCTCGGGGCAGCGGGGCATCGTGCAACTGCTAATCCGGAAGGGGACGGGTGAGAAAAGCCTCGGTTTTTCAGTAAATCACGGTGTTTTAACAAAGAACCTTGATTTTTCTTTTTAGCCTGTGGATTGTCTGTCTGCTCTGTACTCTGAAATCAAGGAAGTATCTTCCATTGATACTTAGGAATTCAGACAGTCAGCAATAGCGACACGCACATTAAGATAAATGTGAGGTGAACTTGGCTAGCAGAATTCATGCATCCAGTTATCCATCCAGCCATCAGTCCAGCCAGCCTGTCTTTGAGCATTTAAAAATCCTGCTGGGTGACAAGGGCACAAGATGCAGCTACAGGGCTCTACAGTAAACTCTTTCTAATAAGGAATATAGAGGAAACAAGACTCCGTGAAAGGATTCATCTATGTTTTGTGTCATCTATCTTGCCATTAGCAGCACCAAGACTGCAGCTGTTAATCTTAATAAACTGTCCCACTCTGCTTTCCAACACTCTCAGCACTTCCTCTGACCTTCCCTACTCCTTCCCGCCTCCAGTAAAAGAACCTTATTTGTGCAGTAATTGAAAATCACCCGATTTATCCATAGGATCTACTTCTATAATACAGGTGTGCAGAGCCTCCCTTATTCAAGCGACAGTAGAGCAACTGGAAAAGGGTAGTGGTGAAAACAGTCATAAGAGTATTTCTAGACAATCAGATGTTTCTCCTGCAAGAGGATGCAGACATTCACATGGCTAAGTTTCAAGTTATAGTTACTTTAAAAGGTTATAGGACAAGTAGGCATAAAACAGCTGATTTTGCTGTTCTGGGAAAATATGCTGTGTCACATCATGCAACAGTAAGCTTCCTCATCTTTCCTCTTCTGAAATAGGGTGTTTTCATCTTAAAAGATCTTTGTTCTATTTTGATTGGCACTGCTTATAATAAGGACACCGTTGCAATGGTATTGACAAATAGCATGTGTAGCAAGTATATTTGAAACATGCCAAAATATAAGCGCACACTCTCACTACAGAGTGAGACATTCACAAAATAGCTGAGGAGCAGCCATGGTGACCACTGCCTGTTTTGTTAATGAGACCTTAAGGGGATATCTCAGGATCTACATAGCTGGATGCTAAAAGCAGTAAGTTTGTTCAAATGGGTTTATAAGCAAGCACACAGTGCTTGTCAGTTAGAGGTTGGTCCAAATGAGTTTCTACCTCAATAGACTTCTTGTAGAGGGTCAGAAATATTCAACCTCATACAACTACTACAATCTTCACCTTTTTTTATGTCTCATTTTGTTGCAAAACCTGTGTTTATGTGAGTTTTTGTAATTACTCCTTCTGAAAAGGTAGTAACTCACAACCAGCATGTACGTTTCAGTATACAGGTTTTATGCAGGTGAATGTTTATGTACTTAGTATGTATTTTTGTATCTTTAATAAGACAATAACCATACTCTTGCATTTCTACAAGGCAGCAGACTAAAAAAGGGAGAAAGGGATTCACTTTTAATATAGTATAAAATGTTTAGAGAAGGTTTTTTGGCTGGAACAGAATAGTGACCATAAACAATTTTCTTAAAGGACAACTAGGTATTGTTTGGAATCCTTTGAATGTTATTTGGTAAAGCTCCTATTGTCTTTTAAATCATATTAAAGTCTGTGTCTGTGCTTTTTTTTTAAGTTTTGCATTTTTCCTAGAGTAAGAACATTAAGATTCAGCCTTGTTTCATTACATGGAACTACAGCTTCATTTGCAGATTAGAAATGTACTTTTCATCTTATTAGTTCTTTACTGGATGTCAGCTGAAATCTTTTTTTATTTTTTATAAGCAAAACACCCAAAAGAGTTATGTTTCATGATTCAGTACATATCTCAGTGTTATTCTTTGTAGTTTTAACCAACCATTACATGGTAATCCCCTTGTATAGTACATTCTGTCAGCCTTTCTCTTTCACATTAGCATCAAGCTTTCTCCTGATTTTGATGGGAGTTTGTTTGGAGGCAGAAGATTTCACTCAGCAAGATATGGAATGCTTTCTTCTTGTGGTCTAACATCTCTAGGCTAACCTAAGACAAGCCTGAGGATGGTTAGCATGGCAGAAGGGAGACCAAGCCATTGAAGACCAATTTAAACATTTTCAAGTTGAGATTTACAAAATGAAAAAAGATGAACAACTATGAAAATATTTCTGATAGTTTTGTAGGGACAGTTTCTCATCAAGAAGTAAGTGAAGGACTGGACATTTTTCTTAAAAGGACAGAAGAAAAGTTTTTGCTTCCTGGACAGTGTTAAACCAGTGTCGCAGACCCAAGGCAAAAAATAAAAGATAAAAATAAAAGAAAGATTTCTGCCTTGCTTTCCCCTTTCAGTAGCCAATCTTTGTGTTTGTAATGATAAATTATATAAGTAAATATCAGGGGAGGAAAGAGAAGGAAGGGGAAGAGATTCCTGGTTTTGATAAGGAAGAAAAAAATCTTTATGAAAAATCAGGATAGAATTAGTTTGCTTTGATTTGCAACCTACAATAGAATTAGACAATATGATGAGCAGCTTAATTTCAGAGATTATATTCTAAAGGAATTCCTAGTTTGCATTCCTTTGTAATAGAGACCTTAGGATACAGCTGTATTTTCTCCTCCTTCAATCAGAAGACATCTTTTGGAAAGCTATTCCATCTCAGTTAAAAAATTCCCAATGTGGGGAAAGCCTTGGTAAATTGTAACCCAGTAACTATTTACTTTCTCCATTAAAATGTTTCTTATTTCTAGTCAGAATTTGTCCAGCATTTATACTTTTGCTTGGCCTTCCAGATAGTCTTACAGTACCCTTAGTGTCCCTTTGACAACTGATCTATCTATGCCCCTTAAGCAAGTGGATTAACACCTCTTCACGCAGATAAAAGACTCAAAGGATTCAAAGCAACCATGAGTACTCCCACATTCCCATGGACAGACTCCTTGAACTGCAGAAGCAGCCAAGTTCCAAAACAGAGCACATATTGGCTTACTGTTTTAAAAACAGCAATCCACCCATTTCAGGGTGGGAAAGAAGAAAGAACAGAATGATAGGTCACTTATCTACGTTAAAAAAAAAAAAAGAAAAAGAAAAATCAACAGTGTGAATTCTGTGCTAAAGTATTTAATCACAGACACACTTTTTGTCATACTCTCCTTGTGAAAGGTTTTGTTGTCACAATGTAGCAAATCTAAACTACAGGCCCAAAATAATACAGCTATGCACAGCGTGACATTTGGAAACACTAAAATGCATCAGCAAGCCAGTCAGCACCTCTACGCTAGTGCTTTAATTTAGATCAGCAGTGTGTTTAAGTGAATCGCCCAATTGTCCCCACTTACTGCCCACTGGAGCAGTGTTGGAGGTGCCTGAGCAGGATTACTTCTGGATGAAACTAAACTGAAGATGTGCTCCAAGGAGCAGAGTTTGTTTTCCAGCTTCTAAAGAGCATGCAGTCCTCAGGACTCGACTAAAGCCAATACTAAGTAAATCCTACCAAAAGACATATAAAGAAGGTGTGGGGATCTCAGTACCAATCATTTTGCCTTCCAGACAAGTTCCTTTTGCACTGACCTACTTATTAACATGGACATATCCAATATTTCTTTCAGCTGAGCTAGAAGCCGAAACAATGAAAACTGAAACAGATTCTGCTCTTTTTATGATGAAACACCTACTGAGAAGCAGAATTTATAGAGGCACTGGCCCCTGTTTGATGTCAAGATATCGGCATATTTTGGTTCCTTAAAATGGAATCTATTCTGTCATTATGCATTTTCCAGGCTTTCTCAGAACTCTCCCCTGTAAGTGCAGGAGGCCTCTGGCTCTGCACCCTTCCAGCTAAATATCCTAAGCAGAAGTATAGAACATTTCTTTCCACAATCTTTTCTTTGAAATTGCAGTATGTTTCCCTTCTACAAGCTGGTCTGTGTGATAACATTTAAATATCAGAAGCAGATAATTTCATTTAAACAAAGAAAGAAAAAAAAAATCTGCTATTTTTTTTCTGCAGAGTTACTCATAATTAGTCTAGTATTTGCTAAAACCTAACTGGATGTACATAATACTCCATGACTTCAATGAGATAATAGACTTCTATTTCTACAGGAAGCTTACCTTTTTTTTCCTCCCATCTGCTTTAGTCTTACTCTGAGCTGGAATGAATTAAAAATTATTTGCTTTATGATATAGGAATTGAGAAGAATACTTACCACACTCAGTTGTCTTTGCTTTATCTAGGGAATCACTGGCAGCGACCCTCTCTGGTGCAAACGACACTTGTGAAAGTGGTAGCCAGGATTCCATTTTTGAGGCTGAGATAAATTTGACAGTTAAATAAGAGATTCAAGAACTTTTTGGTTTTACCATTTAAAGAATGAGGGTCATTATTAACAGAATTTCATAGTACAGAATACCTTTTTTTAGTAATTCACATGTTGGTGAATTAGTTTATGAATTAAAAATAGGCATATTTCTATTTGAGGTAATTCCATGCTTGAAATTCCATGCTTATTATTGGCAAAACCTGGAATAAAGCTGCTAAGCAGAAATAATTGAAAGTTCTCCTTTCCAATTCATCCAATAGGAATTCTGTGATTATTGGGCTGGCCAAAATAACTAACATTAAAAAAAAAAAAAGAAAACAAGAAAGAATGACAAGTAATCGATTTTCAGAGAAGCGACTGTAAGAGTACATGACTGTCAGGGCAAGCCCTTCCCGAAATTATATTCTGGATCAGGAACCACAGGCTAAGATTTTGAAGACAACTGTGCAAGATAAATCATCGGGATATGCTTAACTTAAAATTGAAAACTGAAATGGAGAAGCTGAAATCAAATTTAAAATATATCTGTTCCTCTTCATAAAGCCTCTTTAACTCACAACAAAATGAAAACTTAAACATTTTAAAATTGTTACATGCAGTTATTCTAGAAAAGAATTTCCTGCTAGTTGCCACACAATAGACATGTTATACGCACTTTAAAATATCTTACATAGATCAGTATAACCCCCATCACCGATATCACAGTAACAAAGCTTTACTAAATTTTGGGACCACGTAACAATGACTAGCTCATGTTTGACATGGAAGATTTGGATCTTTACTCCACAGTTAAGGGATACCCTTTAATCCTGAAAATCACACAACCAATCATTCGTATATCTAATTAAATTCGATTGTAACATATAATACAACTCTATTTTGTGTATTTCCATCACAATGTTTTGTTGGGCAAATGCCTTCAAGAATTAAAGCCTTCTGATATTTATTAATAAGTAATAAATTATAAATACCCTGTTATATATTAATGATAAATATTTTAACAGTCTTTCTGTAATTACTTTATTATTAAACCTACTAATTATTACTAGGGAAAACTATGTTAGTTTCAAGCATAATATGAGGTATTAAAAGAATCAAATAATGATTCAGGATGATTCAAAACACTTTTGTACCTACATATTTTCCCACTTAAAGGATTATTTTCAAGATTTAAAAATAAGTTCCTCTATGATTCATATTTACACAAGCAAAAGTTCATGAGTTTTCCAAACCTGTAAAATCTCTAGGACATCTTTCATTTATATATCCTAAAGTATATTTCAAATTTCTAAACCACCCTAAAATCAAATGCTACATATATGCATAAACATACTAAAATGCATATGCAAAATTTTGGAATTAATGTTATTCATTAATAGAATACTGCTTTGTCTTGTGCAATGAAAAGTAGATATAAGTCAACTTCAAGTTTTCTAACTTCATCTCTTTTGAACAATGCCAATTCAAGTATGAACACCCATACAAAGCAGAAAATATTGGAAAACTTCATTTCCATATTTACATAAATTAGAACGAGTCCTTGCAGAAATTTTGCTCAACCTAAAGAAAAGGAGGGGTGTGGTGGGGGTAAAAGAATCCTCTCCATATGATACCAGCTGTGGAAAATGTTAATGCAAAAGAAAAGTATCTGATAAAATCATAAGGCTCCAAAGGGGAGAAGTAAAATGGAAACTGTAGCATGGATTTCTCACTAAAAGCTAGTGACTGCACACTCCTTAGGGGGATTAAAGTGTCCATAGACAGCCGACAGCATATGCTGATGAACAACAGGAACCTTCTGCTGGTGGAAGCGCGACAGTTCTGCGCCTACTACCTGTTGCCCTTCTGTAGGGCAAAATTCCCTTTAGACACAGGGGAAAAGAAAAATTCTCATATATCATCTTTAACTAGTTACGTGCAAATACTACAACAGAGCCTTAATTTGTCTACTGGTCTGCCATGTGTGAATGGAAAAATTCTGGAAATAAAGGCAGAAAACTACTGTGGTAATGAATTATAGCCTAATGACTGATGCCATTGAGACCCTGTCACAATATACAGATATAGTGGTCTATTCACCACTGCATATCCATGTTTCAGTAACTTTTTAGCTATTAGCTGACTCATTTGTGCTTACCTCTGAGCCATCTCATTCTAGCTTTGCCTGCAGACTTCTTGCTATAGCTGTATTTATGGTAAATATATCCAAATATCAATTGCGGGTCCCACCTGAAAAAATAATGTGATATACTTAGGGATTGTGAAGATTTATAATAAAGTACTTGTTCTTCATCATATCTAATGACAAAGTTTAATTTAGTTATAGAGATACCTGTTTTGTTTTGTTTTGTTTTTTTCTGAAGCCCATTAAATATTCTCATTGCCATTGACAAAGAAATGGCCTCTTTATTAGGACAAAACAGCACTGTTTCATCTACCCAGTAATATGGAATCTTAAAAGCAATTAATTGGAAAGTTCAACTAATTTTTATTTCATTAGTGTTCTAGTGGAACACTTTAATTAAATACATTTTTCCAGGGGATTGTTAATAGGAATCAATTTACAGTTTAAGACAAATACTCTTTTTCACACTAGGGAGACAGAGTAGGTCTTTATTATTTAAAATGTAATGTTTGTAATGTGCAGTGGAAAGAATAGCATGAATCTTGCTGTCTTGTCAAACAGTTCATCTTTGCAGTAGAGTAAAAGAGACAGTGGCAGGTCACACTTTTTGGACTCAAATTAATTATTGTTAGATACCATGAATATACTCATTACTGAACATAGTACTGTAGGCCTGGTTCAACAAGGACACTAATTTATAATCTCTCGGAAAAAAAGAATTTGAATGCTGCTAGCATTTGAGTACTAACTGCAACGTCAACATCTTTGATATATCTACCACAAGAGTTATATATGTGACGCATACAGCAAAGCTACAAGTAAATAAATGGTGTACTGATAACTAGAATGAGATGACAGTAAAAGAGGAAGAGTTATACGGGAACGCTGAATTAGACACAGAAACCTAACTTGGTCAGCAGGTGCAAATCAACGAAATTTGACTGAAGCTGTTGGATGCACATTTATCACTCCAGATGAAGTTCTGTTTTAATTACTAGTTTCCAGATTAACATGTAGTTTAGATTTGCACTGTTTTATTCTGCTTTTATTCTTGTGGTGGAGAGAAGAGGGGAGGTTGTCATGGGATGTAAAGGGTAGACAGATGATGGGAAGTGTGACATACTCCTTATGGAGATATTTGGATTTTAATGAATACTGTTGCGGGTATACTCTTTTCAGGTAATTCCTCTTCTCAGGTAAAACTGTTTCATTACAAATATTTAAAAATCTGGGTAGCTCCCCTGTTAAATATCAAATCAGCATCTGGTAATGGAATTCTAAATACTGCTGAGTACCCGAATTCCTGTGTCAGCAGTACTCAGACACAACCTCCACCACGGTGAGGTTCATTCAGCATCATACCACATGATTTACACCCTCCAGTAGGCTTTTGAGTTTTAAACACAGTGACCATGAGTGAAAAGAATCACATTGAGGTTCTCAGCAATTCAAGAAAATCCAAGTGGTACAGTCCCAAAAGCAGAGAAAATTAATTCACCTGGAAAGGACATGGAAAGAGCTCCAAAGAGTTACTGCCCAGTCAGAATCTATACAAGTGGGACCGGCAACTGCTGCCTTTGCATCCTAAATGTCGGGAAGAGAAAACTCTTTCTGTATCATATGTGGTTCACAAGGCCAGGCCCTGCCTATAATGGCACAGGGGCACACTACTGCCAGGGATGTCCTTACGTGAGCCGTTTTGCTGCTTTCCGAAATTGGTTGCCTTATGAAACTGTTTTCACTGGTGTTTCACAGGGCAGCTCAGAAAAGACCAGATTTGTGTTACAGGGTTGCTACAAAAAAGTCTTAACAGAAAACTTAATACCGTATTCCCCCACCCATGTCATCTCTATTTCTGTTCTACTTCAACAACATAAAATTGGTTACTGGTTACTTTGGTTTAGGTAACTCCAAAGAGATACTGATTACTTTGGTTTTACATTCATGAAACCAATGACATCCAAGTGAGAGAAGTTCCCAAAAGAAACTAGGGAAGCAGGGAAGTTCAGAGGTAGATCAGATATAAACCACTAAATAGAGTGCTGATGGTCATTTTTTCCCTTAAGAGGTTTAGCTTGAACCTGCTACTGAGCTTTGCATATTGAAAAGATTTTTCAAGCAGCAACCTAGAAAACAAACTTCTTGATTAAAGCAGATGCTTTTCTTGTTCTGCGTATGTGAAGGTGTTGCTTTTAGGAGACTGACATCAAAATGTTCTAAATGGGACAAAATGTTAGTAGATATTAAGGCTGTAATTTCTCCAAGAAACTAACTATATATACAGAATCCTTCTATGACTATTGTTTACATCAGTAAGTTGTTATTAGGTGAAAACTTTTCTGAATTTCTAGATTAAAATGCTTGCCCTCTGATATAATTTCTATATTATATCTCCATAGTTAAGTAAAACATGTTAAAAAATCAGCATCTGTAGTACACATTTCCTGTAAAATGCAAACTGTTTCTTTCTAAGGACTAGGCTCATGGAAGGATAATCACCATTATTTAAAATCCTTGCTGGAGCAAAATTTAGTATCATTAAGTCAATAATGTTAAAATTAGTTTTGATTTCCATTTTTTGAATGGCCTTTCATTCACAGTTCATGCATGCAAGTTTTCACAGAGGTCTTCATGTTTAAATGAATAGTATGTACTTGCACATGGCAGTTATTTAAATTACAGTTCAGCTTAGTCAATATATTTTGCATCAGCTTTCTAAAAAATGAATAGCCTCAAGTTTAGCTATTCTATTTTAAATCTGTCAAACATTATTAGTGAAAGAGAATCAGTTCAAAAACTAATTAATTCCAGGGCTTAGTGTAAGCTGTTATTTTAATTAAAGGAGTGCTAAATACTAACGTCCTGCTTCTTTTTACTTAGAACATGAACAAAAGGTCTAAATAAGTTACATTTTAAATCCATTTTAATATAAGTTGAAATATAAAGACATATGCCCTATTCCTTCTATTTATAAATTGACTCAAAAGAAATATTTAAAAGTTAGAAAGATATAGACATACTATATTTCTTGGTTATGCTGTGCCATTTCTCTTATTAATTCCCTTCCAACTAGCACTGGATAGGGAAATCAACTGGTACATAATAGATCCTCTTGACATATTCATTTTACGTATGATATCAGACCTCAATTGCGTAGTTAGTACAATTGCCTCTTATAGGTCCACGCAAGATGCAAGGTCCACAACACTTTTCATCTGAAGCTGTGAAGTAGTGTTTTCTATGCTTTGTAAATTTACATCTTCTTCAGGTTATCTAAAATTTAGGTTATACACAAGGAAGGCACTCTGAGCTTGAAGACATGTGAGTTTTAGTCAAGCTTCTACTACAGCTTTACACAGTCTCCAGTTAATTTGGTGATTCTGTCTCCTCATGGAGAGCACTGACAGTCCAAGCAGGTATGTTTGCAGTGTGCCACAAAGCACAGGATGGAGACTCCCAGATTAGCACTGATCCAACTCCCTGCAGAATGGGAATCTCCAACAGGATAATCGCTATGGCCCGAGTGGGCCTGAGCCACTCAGCACCCATGGAAAACACGATTTATTGGCTATAATAGGGTGCTGCACCATGCCATCAGTGCTGCACTGTGTCACCTCAGGAGTCAGATGGAGTCATCTGCAGGATTAAAGAGAGACAGAAACTGAATCTAAGGGATAAATATCCATACCACAAACATTATTGAATTTGGCACCTGAATTTATGTTATTAGAAAAGAGATCCAGAAAGGGATATTTAAACACTTGTTCTTTACTTGGAGAATGAATATAACCATTGATTTAACCATTCAGTGATCCAGGATCAGTGAAGCTTGCATTTGATGTACTGCACACTTGAAAAACTATTCTTTGCCTATGGATAAAATTTTGTAAATGTCTTTTTTTTTTCTGGGATAAAGATTTATCAGAGTCATCATGGTGTCATATGAGATACAAACTTTTACATGCTACAGTATTATCATGTAGCCTGTTAGTATTGACCCAGTGTTACTGGTAGGAGATATATCCTGGATGGTGTATCAAGGCTGATCTAAAGTTCTTCAGCATTTTCAATTTTAAGGTCCATTCTTGGCTTCCTATACCGTTTCTAAGCTTCACTCATTTGTGTAGACTTTTTCTGCCAACTATGAGATTCTATCTCCATACCTTGGAAAAATGTCAACAGTGCTTCAAGCATTTCACAGTCTGATGTAAAGGAAGAACTGTTCTACTCATTATTTCTTTATTATAATTTTTTCACTGAAAAGTTTTGAAGACACATTGCTTTAAATAGAGGGACATGAATTTCAGTTAAATTTCTAATGCCTTGTAAAAATCAATATAACCCACATTTTGGTCTACCCAAATTTAATGAAAATTCTCAAACTAAGAGTTTGAGAGTCTTAGTTTCAGAAGTATATTAGGGCTATCCTCCACCCAGTAGTAAGGACAGAGGGAAAAGATGGATAGGAAGAGACAGACCTCCATTGTAACACATAACTGAAAGTATATTCCTTCTAGATGGTGCTATTGCTTAGCCCTTGCGCAAAAAAAAATCTTTTTAGAAAAAAAGAAATTGACTGTGATCATTTAATTAGGGTTTATATTATTCCTTATACAAAAAAGGGGATTGTATTAAGGTGCCAGAAAATCTCACATATAGCATCACCCAACTTCTGAATGTACATCATAATGATATTTTCAGGTATTTTAAGGTCTTTTTCAATTTTATACATATTGACATAACTAAATTAAATTGCATTAATTAACACTATTGATTGAATTTGGTCTTTAGAATTAATACTAAAATGAGTCTATTAGCACAGAAAGACTTGCCTTTTTCCTCTACAAAATTAAAAGTCTTGAAAGCCACAAAAGACTGATACAACCTTCTGAAATCTGCATGTAGATATAAGTAATCAGATGACCTGCACAGACAGCAGAGTCTCCACAGGTCAAAGAGGAAGTGGACCAAATCAGAGAACTCTCTTCTCTGGAGGAATTTACATTTATTAGTATTTATAGCACACTAATCAATTTATAACCATCAGAATGTGTTCCCTTCTGTTATGATGCCTATTTTATTTATATGGATTTAAGAATAAAGGCTTCACTGGAAATAAATTTAGAGATTCAGTAGTATAAGTATTCAAAAAGCAGTAGTTCAAAACCATTTACCTGGCAAAAGTCCCAGGAAGACAGCATTGGGGTCATCTATTCAAAATATTATATGGCTCCATTACTGCAGTCTGTGAGCATCTCAAAGTTTTTATTATATTTATTTTCACATCTTCATAGAATCGTCGGGAAATAAAGCTGAGAGGGACTTGTAAGAGGTCACTGAGTTCTCTGGCACAACGCAGGATCAACTGTATCTTTGTCATTCCTGATACGTGTTTGTCTAACCAGTTCTTAAAAATCTCTAGTGAAGGAGATAACACAGTATAGCTGGGCAATTTCTTTCCATGCTTCAGTAACCCTGTTATTACAAACACTTATGCTAGTACCTAACCTGAATCTTTCTTGATGCAAGTCCACTGTGTATTGGCAAAGCACAGCAGTCGTGCAGAGTGTGTCTAAGTATCGCTGGAACACGAGCCCACACTGATCTGGGTGCCGTGGTGGTGTTCAGCTGAAGCTTACTCCCCCATCAGGTGAACTAGATTTTCTGCTTAAACATTATGAGTCTTTGGCTCACTCAGGCAAGTTATGAAAAATCGCAGAGGAAGGATATTGAAAACAGCTATCACAAAGCATAAACTATGGGCTTACCACTCATAGTCCCTCCCTCCAAACTATCTGCAGCAAAGCTCTTTGCCAAACTTATACTGCCCCTGCAAGTTTATATATAGGATACTTTAAGTGATTACTCAGTGGTTGATGGAAAGCATTGCAGTTTTAGTTCAGTTACACCATTTAAGCACAGTTTGTAGTCAGGAACAGAATATGACACCATAAGCCTGAAACTTTTGGGGTGCCAAATATTCCTTCCTCATTTCCCTCCCGGCTGCTGAGTGCAGCACACGTAATGGTGACCCTCATTACTGCTCACCTTGCCCATTTGGGTTGCTGCTTTTATTCAGGGTTTGCTTCTCAGAGCCCATTTTTGCATAAACCTTTAATGAGCTAGGAAAGTAAGCACAAAGGTCTTTATGCTTTATCCACAGCATATAAAGTGGAGGCACAGTCTAGCACAAGGCCCTGCAATCAGAACATGCTTGCTAGAATCTGAAGTAATTCCCAGATAATCCCTAAATTTTCTAATAAATCTCAAGAACAGACAGATGATTGCACTTGTGAAAATAATAAAGCAGTAATCCTCATAAATCATACCAGTCCACTCTCAAAATATTCAGAAACTCGGCAACCATACAGAAAGTGAGAAATTACAGGTGATAGCATTTATGAGATCATTCAGAGGTTAATTCAAACATATTCTGAGAGTTATAGTCTGCTCATCCTTTTGTATGATGACTTACTTAGTGTCCTACAAAAGCTCTACCATCCGTAAGTTGTCGGAACCACATTCATCACTTACCTGTCTATACCCTTACAGAATAAAAGGTTTCAATGAAAAAATATCCTATTGATCAGATTTAATGGGTGGAGCTCCATAGTAGATCTGAATGAAATAAAAGTATCACTATTGTTTCATTTAGTGAAATGCTCTATTTGCTTTAAAAAAAAAAGTCCACCACATGCCACTTTCACATTCTGAGTTATAGAATCAAAATATTAATAGGAATAGCACTGGACTTCATACTACTTTTCAGACTCAGAAATACATGATATAGCAAAATAGAGAATGTATTCATTTGTTTTTCATCTCTTCATAGACTCATGAAAACTTGACAGGGCATATATATAAAGCAGATATGTATACAGAGAATATGTAAGGAAGCTGAAGTTTTATCAGAAAAAAAATAAAAGAATTCTGTGTGTTGGTTTCCATTGCAGAGGAGTTGAGGATGTTCCTCTTTGGAACTATTCTTTATGGAGGAGTATAAAGCACTTCTTAACCTGAATTTGGTACTAGAAGAATGAAGGGTGGCAGTAGCAATGCCAGCTTCTGAAAAAACAGTCATCTGCATAACTATAGATCAGCCTGAGCTCCTCAGTGGGCAAAATGGTAGAAACAACAGTAAAGAGTGACCTGGGATTAAGTACTATATGGTTGGAATAATCAACACAGCTTTTGTAGAAGAAAGCCATGTCTGATATATCCATTAGAGTTCTTCAAGACAGCAGTATGCATGTTGAAAAAAATAAAAGACAATCTGGTTAATAGATCATTCCTGGCTTTTCAGTATATCCTACGCAAAAGTTCCTAAATAAACTAAGATGTCAGAGATACCAGGTAAGGTTTTCCCATGATAGGAAACAAAGCATAGGAGTAAACAGTCAGTTTTCACAATTGTAGGACTTTTCAGAGAGATCTTTTCAAGTCTCCATTGTTAAGCGCCTTCAAAAATAACTTTGAAAATTATATGAGCAACAATGTGATGAAGCTTACTGAGAATACAAAAACATGCAGGAGAATCAAAGCTGAGTGTGAAGAGTTACAGAAGGACATCATAATATTTGGAAGATGCCTTAAGAAACTGGAAGGTAAAGCGGCAGATTAAACTCAAAGGAGCTAATATAAGGTAACTCATGAAAAAAAAAATCACCCAGTGACATACTCACAATAATGGACCGTATTTTATTATGATGTATGAAATGGCTCTTGAAGTTTTTGTGGGTAACTCTTTGAAAGTATCAGAAAAATTTTCAGAAGGCAAAAAGGCAAAATGAATGTTAGCAATGATTAGGAATGGAATAAAAAACAAAACAGACAATATGGTTATGAGCTCACATTCTTACATGTTGTCTACAGTTCTGCTCATCTCAAAAAATTTGCATTAAAATAAAAAAAAGGGGCAAAAGTTGGGAAGGGAAGAGAATTTTCTCGAGTAGATTCTACAGGATAAGACAGTTTGCAGAAAGACTGTTGACAGTAGATATGGTAGGAGCCTACAAAATTATCAGTGACATGAAGAGGGTGAATTGGGAAAGCTGGAGGGTAAATACTTTATTTCTTGTTTGTCTTTAAGTATCTGCTACTGCTGACTGTGAGGGACAGGGTACTAACAACAACTTGCCATGCAGAATTGCTGAAATATTCTTATGAGTATGCCTTTTAGGATCTGTTTTTAAAATATGCATGTCATTACCATTTGCATGCAGTCTGTACAAAAAGTCTAAAAAGCAGAAAATGTTTACCCGAACTTGGTGATACCGCATGAACTCCTGGTCAAGTACTGGTATGTGCTGATACAGACTTCCATTGGACGATGCTGGTTCTTCCAAAGACAGATGTTTCAGTCAGGCACCTAGTTAAATGAACTTCCAAAAAAAGACCTGGAATATTCTTGACTTTGTTTCTGGCTGTTCTCAGAGCAAGTCAAGAGGACTTAATTCAGATTTTCTAGCTCTCAGGGACACAAGCCAAGCAGTCTTCCTCTGCTTTGGTGACTCTTAAAATATTCCAGACTCCCTGAGGTACCTGGAAACCCCAAGAACTCTTCAACTCCCCAAGTTTTCCTTGAATGAGACTAAAAGTCTGAAAAATCCTGCTCCGTATGGAAGGGTAGGTAGGTCCTCTCTTGGCTGAGCCACAGCTCAAGGGGGGATCATTTCTGGAGTTCCTGATTTAACACTGATTTGCTGCAGAGTCTGGAGGTTGTGGCTTCCTGGCTCGCTGTCACTACGCCACGAATGTCTCACAGACAATGGTTATTCTGCAATTTGGGCTAAAATCTGTGGACTGTCACCCAGTTTTAGTGCTTGAAATGTATACTCAGTTATTTGATCTGATGCAATTACATTCCCAGAGGCAAAATCTCAGCCTAAACTTAATCAGCATTTAATTGTTGCTTCTACAGCCCAGGTCTGCTACAGACTGCTATGAAGAGTGCAGAGAAATCTTACCCAACAAACAAGAAAACCGCAACAAATCAGCACTCATTTTTGCAGAAGTTTAAAGAAAAGTTAACAGTTTGATTATAATAAAAGCTGGATTTTGAGTCAAGTCTTCTTTTATCTGTTTCCCAATCCTGAGCAAAATTGAGTTAGTTTAATTTTTGCCTCTTTTCATAATGCCACATAAAAAGGCCATTTTTAAAAGAGCAAGAATGAAATTCATTTTCATTTTATGACTCAATACGCAAATGAAAAGAAATGAAATTCACTCAGAAGCTTTGCTGTTACTTAGTCTGCCTTGTGTACTGCATTTACAAGTGTTTTCAATGCACTGAATGAATGACACCCCTGAAAACTTGCAGTTTCCACAATATACAATGAAGTACTCCTACCTAAATATTAGAAAAAAAGCTTTTTAAAGTCTTGGTTTCAAAGCTAGTCTCACATCCCTAATTTGAGTCTGAATTTTATTTCTTTTCTTGATTTAACATAGACCTGCAATTGATGTTTGTATTTTCCCCTGTGACTAATTACAAGCTTAATGGACAAGAATCTTTTAAATTAATTTAGATTTGGACACTGCTGTTTGAATGGGAGCAAATGTTCTATTTGTGTGACTGACTAAAGGAAAGGAGAACAAAATTTACAGGTAAAATGAGCCTATTTAAAAGAGAATATGCATCTCTCTATTGCCATTGTGCATAATTAATTACAGGAGTACAGAGAGATGATTTTTTAATTATTAAAGTTCAAAACTTTTATTCAAGCAATAGTTAGGGCTAGATAAATACTGGATGGTGCAAAATGTGGCTGTTACAAGGTGCCTTAAAGAAAATAATAATTGTGACAGGGAAAAAAGCTTCCATCGGGTGAAATTGTAAATGTCTATGAATGAACAGACATCATACAGTGCATGTGTGGTACACAGAAATGATGAACTTCTTTTCAGCATTGATGTAACACTATGCCATTTCAAAGATATCATAAGAGAACTTGAATGAGGTGGACAATCATTTTACCATTATGCACATTAAACACACAGGAGTACAAGATGGTTTGAGCACTCAGAGTTCCAAAATCCTGACACACATCAAAAAAGATCCAAAACACATGACACTGCATGTGAAGATTCACAGGCTTAGATGTCAGACTCTCCACTTACTAAAATACAGCCTGAGATGACAGCATGATCAATGGAGTCAAGAAAAATAAATCATTATCCACAGACTTGATGATGATCAAAGAACTTTGTAAAAATCGGACTTGAATACTGGAGCCTTTTCCTCGTGGCTGCCCATATGGTGGATATAGGAGAAAAAAAAATCTGGAGATGGACATTCTGACCATAGGAAAGCATAGATGATCGCTTTATGCTGGCTACAAAAAGCCTGTTCCTCTGACCTTGAGGCAGTGAATGGTGACTAATTAGTCTTCTTTGCTTTGGCACCTACAGTTCACTATCCTTGGGGCAAGCAACGTGTGTGCATTCTTTACTAGCTTGAAAAATTAGATGATAAGACATATCTAGGTTTGTGACTAATGTTGATGTGGTTGCAGGAGTGTCTTACCTTGTCAGATGTATTAGCATAATGTTAGAGTTTCAAAACCATCAGGGTATTCCATAGCGTAAAAACACTCTGCAGCAAATGCCTTGCTGTCTGCAGAACGCCCTCAAGCAGTATATTCTACCATTCCTACAGGAAAACCATTCAGAAAAGAGAATGTAGTTCTTCCAGGGGGTAACGAAAAGTCAGACAAGATTTCATTTAGCAATTACACCTGCAGATGCTCACTTTGAAATTTTTTACATGGTGTCAAATGATGCAGGTGTCAAGAATAATAGGACGTTTCCAAATATATTGAAAAAGGTCAGGCAGGAGAACACACACTGCTGATGGTATAGTCACATATCTGGGGAAATGAAAGTTTTGGTAGTGATGTATTTTTGAGGGAGGCAAGTACTATACAAGCTGTTCAAGAACCAGTTTGAGTGTAAATATTACTTAAGGTTTTAAAAGGCAGCCTAATGAGGGTGGCTGTATTGATAGGTGATGTTAATGGCAGGTATTTGGGCCTTTTTTTGGTTTCAAGTTAAAAATAAGGGACCCCTTGAATTTCCAGTGTCTTCTGAACTACCAAATGACTGCTGTAATCCTCTGCAAAGCTGATATAGATTATTGCCTTAAGCTGCACAGTCTGTGAGTGGAGCACAGCAGAAGATAATAATTGCACTCTTCTTATGATTTGTTTTCATTTTTTGATTTGAAATAAAATGAAACCCTTTGAATGCTTTAAGGATGGTATGTGCCTTTTAAGTGTAAAGGATGACAAGATTCAAAAAAAGTTTTCAGTCTACACTGAAAAATCTTACTCAAAATCTTTCTCACCTGGAGGTCAGGACCTTGAACAACTGGTCTGAGATAGCATTTTCACCAGCACAGAACACCAATGCAACAAAAAATTTCCTGACATAATATGAGGTCACAATTAATTCTTTCTGAGGACATTTTGGGGTCTCTACTCTGATCTAATTCTATCAAGACACTTTCAGAAGACCTCTAAAAGTTACAGCTAATACATGTTTCCTGGCAAGAACTCCTTTCTTTCAAATGCAGTAAAGCAAGAGTTCCTTATCACATGAACTGATAGTCCAGACAGAAACAAGTCCGATCATATTTATCGTCAATAAGGGGTTATACTTCCATTCACTTCAACGTTAGTTAATTAATCAGGACACTGAATTGTGAAGTACATAACTGTAATTTGTTAGGAGCCAAGAAACAGAGCTACGTAATGTTCATTCTATTTATGTTCTCAGCTACTTTCTGAAACATTTGTGATCATATATGCTTACGAATAGAAAAGTATCCTGCACCTGCAGATGATGGCACAGTAAATTTAATCTTAAAAGCTCTCCTCAGGAGTTCACGTTACAGAGCGATATCAACACATCCAGCTTCCATTGCTCCATGCACTGTGACTTGCATTTCATTCATATCTAAATTATTACTTGCAGATGGAGTTGCATCCTGAAGCACACCAAGCAAACCACAGGTGAAAATATTAAGTACTTCTTTTCCCCTTGTTTTACAAAGCAGCTACACGTTTCAGTTGCTAGACTCAGTTTGGATGAATCTCTGTGTAATTTCAAGCTGAAAAATAAGTAAGGAGACCATTCTGTGTTTGCCAGCTGGATAATTGCAGTCTTAAGGCAAAATTAGCATTAAATCAATGCAGAGGAAGATGTAACGTCATATTAAAGAAATGCATCTGTAGAAATGGTTTGAAACTCTATGGCAGTTTTCACTAGTTTCAGATGGGGACAGGGATTCAGCAGAAACTTGCTTTAAGGTACTAACACAAATTATTGAGCCATCTTTCTTTCTTTCTACAATCAAACTCTGTTCAAGGACTACCAGGGAGAATGAATGGGGATTATGGCCAAGACAATGCCCAGTAATATTTCAGTGATAATTCAAGCAAGTTTCAGAATTTACCAACATGACTTATCAATACAAGTAAAAATCTATGAAGGAATGAAGTGCTTACACCGAACAAAAATTATACAAAAATGCACCAGTAAAAAAGTCTTATCTTCACCTTATTATCTTAACCTTTAACAGCATATGTGTTTTAAGCATCTTAAGCTTTTCCTCAAAAGGCATGGTCTTCCTGTCTCCCAGTTAGGGATGACCAGTATAGCTCTGGATGGTTATACAAACATAGATATAGTATCCTCACCTTAATAAATCCCTGTAGATTGGCCACCTGAAGAATGAGTCACTAACCAGCAGGATGGTTTTCTATATATGATGTTCTCTGCAAACATTATGCAAAGCATAAGCCGTAACATAAGATTTTTCAGTGAGCATGTTTAAATAGACACATCAGACAAGTCAATTCCATGAAAAGGAAGTAGGTAGACAGAAACTTCTTCACTAAAAAGAGCAAATGAGAAAATGTGTCTGTATGCTCCTCTGAGACAAAAGTTTTGATATTGAGAGAAATCATCTGCCATGCACATTCAATGTTCAATTACCCAAATAAACATTGAATTTGTTACTTAGTTTTACTGCATTTGCAATACATTTGGTTTCAGCAGATTTTCAGTCACTAAAAATTCAGTACCCTATTTCCAGTTGAATTGCAGTAATTACAAAAATCATTTCATGATATCGTACAGGGTTAGGTGAAACACACCAGAACTCCTTTAACTTCTACTATCCATGAACTGCTATATTGTAATTTTGCTATCTAAATGTCCTCCTCTTTCTATGACTAATGCAATGGCTCAACTCATATTAACATTAATTAATGAGTGAGCTCAGTCTCAAAGAATCTACATCTACTGTGTTTTAGATTATTAGGCTCTCTTCAATGCAGAATTGCAGCCTTTTGCTGCAGAGACCTCACTGCTATATCAAGTGCCTGCCATAACCTGTTTTCAGGAAAAGGATTTATCAAACCAGTCAAATATAAATCTAACAAAGAGACAAACTGGCTCACAATGTCACTGCTGTTGTCGGTCTTATTTCTCTTTAAGCCATTGGCAACCCGCATCAACTTATTGTAGCATTACTGTGTCTTGATATGAAAAGCAAATTGACTACAATTTTAATATCTGCTTTTATTTTTTTTTAGATTTATCTTTTCCCAAGAATATTTTCTTAATTAAATTGTCAGATTGTTGCATATGCTGAAGTAAAATTTTTTTGTAGTGTAATCATATAATATACAACATAAATTCTCCACAATGCCAGGCAATAAAGTGCTCTTTTTCTCAATATATATCTTTTCGTGTTTCATATTTTCTGCTCTGAGGTGAGCTACAACAGCATTTTGCTAGAGCTACAGCAGACATTTATATTATGGAAAATGAGAGATTTGCCTTTTCCAATGAGATACAAAAGAAACCTGGAAATTTTAGAAAAAGGCAGCATAAATATAAAAAAGGGAGCAGAAAAGTGTACTTTAAAATATAATCAGTTTCCTTTTAAAGATTACTATGACATTAACAATGAATGTATTCTGTTTTGAATTATACCATCAAGTTATATATTACCTATAATAGCACATCCAAGAAAACACTGTCTACTGTCAGAATTACAGTAGACAGTTACTGTGACAAGTGAAATAATGAATAATAATAATAATGGGCTTCATTAAAATCTTGATTTTACTAATAGGAATAGGAATAATAGGAAAAACATAATTTCCCTGTTTGTCTTTCATTCCAATCAAGTATCATAAAACATGTTGAAAGTGAATTGTTCAGCATGTCATACAAATCATGCTCTTTTATAATTAATGATTAAGCCATAATTATTCTTTCAATCTAGGATTTATGTTTAGTTTTTTATATATACATATTTTTATATATACATATTTATATATTTTATATATACATATATATATATAAATCTGTATATATGCTTGTGTGTATTTATAAATACACAGAGTTAATCACTGTAATCAGAATTTCTGGTTTCCTGTTGCATATACAAGCTTACAGTGCAATTGCTTTCAGCCACAAGTAGGCAAAGGTCACTGCCAAGAAGAAAAATTACTTAACTGTAAGTGATTTTCTTTGACTAGTATTGCTTCTCCATATCCATATCCACATCCTCTATGGCCAATGTCTTCAGTTCTTCTGAGCTCTTGGTAAACAACATTTACCTGCAACTGTAGGACAGTAGTAAAAAAAGCATGTCAAGCAAGAAAAACAGATATTGAATCAACACTGTTCTCAACAAGACTCTGAAAGCTGAAGAACTCTTGATTTGGTGAGAGATGAAAAGAATATGACAAGATAGGTTTAAAGACACTCTTTGTTCCTGTTAACTAGACATGTTTTAGATGAGACTGAAATTACAGAGTAGATGAAAAGAGATGTTAGTCAGTTAAATTTCAAAAGGTTTTCACGATGGCCAAATTGTCTGTCTGTTCGAGTCTCACATAGGATACTCTATTGTGCGTGCCATATTTAATGTGCTTTTTGCTAAATACATATAAAAGCTGTTCCTTGCTTTCTTCTCAGGGCCACTCTGGTAGGATCTTGGGATTTAGTAATGAAAGGAGGGAAGGAGAAAGGGCTGCATATTTTGTTTGGCAAAATACACAGTAGTCTTGATGTTTATGCAATGTAAGAGCTATTATTCACATAGTAAATAACATAAATTCTAACTCAAACACCTTAGCATACTAGTCACAAAGACTATGTTATAATTTAGCAAGTATAAGTAACAAGATTGTTTCTCTATTTCAGAATAACAAGAGAAATAAACAAAATAGTATATCTCAGTGAAAATCCACAGTTGTTCAGGATGTAAAGAGTTGAATATGAGCAACCATAATGTACCTTAAAATAGTGGTCCTTCAGACTGAAAGAAAATACAAAGAGGATTTTGTAAAGTGATTTATTTTGACAAAGTAATGTACACAGATGAAAAATTCTTCACCTAAAGAATAACCATGGAACAAAGAATTAATTAAAAGACAATATTGACAGGGTCTAAGTCAAGTCTGATTGTTTCCACAGTTCGTTCTCAGAGACAAATATTTCTTAACATGAATATTTGTAGAGTAAAGGCGACACCCAATGCTTGGCTAGCTTACTGAAAGATGCATATTCTTTCTGTAAGAATTAACATCCTAAACACAACCTCTCATTACATGTATACTAGATTTCATCAAAGCTATGAGCTTTTCACCTCTCTCTATCATCATCAGTTTGAGCCCTCAAAGCTTTTAATGGAATATAATAGATGTGGTTTCATAGTAGTCAAGCAGGAAAAGTGCAAGGCTGAAAAAGGACTTAAATTTGTATCCTCTGCTAACACCGCACAGAGAGGTAATTCACTGTTTAAAGGAACTACATCCTGCCTTAAATCAAACTCAGCCCTGGCTGTACTTGGCAGTAATAAATGTGGTTGTTGGTTTATCCTATGACAAGCTAATCCTATGGTAGTTGCATATAAAGATATCGTGGTACTGGAACAAATTGCCTTTCATTCCAAAACTAAAATATATCCCTTCTCTTTTTCTTTACAGTCACTGTGCAGTGAAAGTTCTGGACAGGAATCCAGTTCAGGTTTTTAATTTATGCTGTGTAAAGGTACATGCAAATATTAAAGACTGCAGCATAAATACTTATGAAATGGCTGCACTAACAAAAATTCTGAGCAGTTCTTTAAAAGATAAGAGCTTCAAAAGGCTGTAATTGATTAATTGCTTTCTCAAAGAAGCACAATATGAGAAGTCTTTTAAGGAACCAACACTAAAAATTCTATTGCCTATGTACCTCATTCATCTATTTTGTGGCTAGTTTCTACTGGGAATGAAATGAGCACGTTGTGGTGTGCTCCACAGTACCAATGGCCTGTTCCTCATCTCCTACCCTGTTAGTCCCCTGCAGTGGTACCAAACCACAGTTTTATTGTGATCAGGGTCCTCTAACCCCATGGGTCACAGGCTGTTCTTGTTCTGAACTGGGAAAAGTACGCAATAGCTGCATTTAGACATTTCAGGGACCAGATAAGGCTTAGGTCTTCAGATGAGCTAGCAAGACCTTAGACTTTTACTGTGTTTCCCCAACAAAAGACCAAAAGCTGAGAGAGAGAAAGAGAGAAAGATGGAACAAAGATGGGTAGACTGAGGTGTGAGTGGGCATTCTTAACAGGGCTAGGGTCTTGCTGTGCTCCAAAATGACAAAGTGTAACACATAAAGACTAAAATCGTAAGAAAAAATATAGCTTTTTGATTTCAGTCAGTCATAAATGGCCAGCAATTGATTTTAATTCTTCTTTGGAAGTTAGGCAATAAGAACTTAGAAAACAGAAGGGAATATAAAGGAGGGGAAGGGAGGGGAGGGAAAGGGAGACCTGAGAGCAGGAGGGGAGTGGAAAGAAGGGGAGAGAGGGGGACAAGAAGACAGTACAAGACTTGAGTATCTCCTTTTCCATGTGAGTTCTCCAGATGGATTGTAGGATGTAAGAAAAGCACGCATCCTCTTGAATTTTGGTTCTATGCAGGATAGTAAGGTAGTGAATCAGAAAACATACAAAAATGACAAACCTGTGATTGCACTGGACTTTCAGCATAAACTAAGCCTCAAACAGTGGCCAAATTTAGTTAGTGCTGAATATACTCCATTTCAGAAACATTGGTTTATAAGGGTCTTTTTTGGCAGAAACTTTGGCATTTAGGAAATTTTGGAACCTGTGCAGAGATGAACCTAGGAAGAGATTTTAAGAATCTAAACTTTGGATTTAGACACCTGAAATGGCAATCATCAGTCAAAACTTTTGTCTTGGTAGTCTTATCTCTGTCTTGTTTAAAGACATCAAAAACAGTTCAAGATAAACAAATTCCAGCACTCTCCTGTAGGGTGCTGTGATCTTTGAAAATATGTTTACATATTCATTTGAATTGATTTCACCATCTGTTCAGATATGAGTGGCTGCTAAATGATGATCTGCATAATGACACTAAAGTTTCCTTCACGTGTTAGCAGCTTTCCTGTAAAACCATCTTTGGCTGCTACCCTGCAGAGTAGAAGACTCATTCTTTGAGAAAGGCAAGAAAACTTTTTTAAACTGCTTTTGTAAAGCACTATGCTCTTGAGAAAAACCTGAATACGTAGCACAGTTAATCAAGCTCTTGTTGTACTGGATGCATGTGCATCCAAGGTAGTTAAAAGTATACTTAAATTGAGAAGACATGGTTTTAATAATTTGAAATAAAAGTTCATGATTACATAGTTAATAAAGAGAAGCATTATAGGAAACATCAAAGAGATGTTTATTTCTAGATTATATAGGTGTAAAAAGAATATTTGGAGATTCTGGAATTGTTTCACTTGAAAAAATATATTGACCTAGGATGTCCCATGCCATTTTTATTAACCAAGAGACACAAGAGACACAAGATTCTGCACTCTGTTTTTCTGAGAAACTATTAAGACTTGTTTTTTTCCTTAACTATGAACTTAGGTAATGTTACTTACCTAAGCAAGTAAGTATTTCTCTTTAGTTATTTAAGATCAAGCATTAACAGATGATTTATGTAATAATTAATCTGTGAAATATGCTCAATAACTCTTTGATGTGATTTAATCAAGAAGTCGGACTGAGAAAACATTTTCAGAAAAATGTAATTCTAGATTCTTTCTAGTTATTCTCAAATATTGGCCTCAAAAACGGTAAAAAAAGAAGGGGGAGGGGGAGCAGGAGCTAAATTTCCTTGTGGCAGTATAAATGCTGAAATAGGCTTAGGCCCTGTCTACATGGGCCTGGTTAGAAAAGTTAATTAAGTTAACTAAAGGTGTGAATTTAAAGTAGATTAGTTAACTACATCTACTGCTCATATGAACATGTTCATTTGTAATTTAAGTGGCATAACTTGATTTAGTGTAATTCACTTCAAAAATACATTAAACTAAACTGAACTGAGGCCACTGTGATTCTGAATAAGCATCACCAGACAGAGGTTTAATGTGATTTAATTAATCCACTTGAAAACATTAATCCACCATAATTTTGAAATGTCTTTGGATGCCCTTTGTGAAGAGATTGGATGGCTCAGGAAGTAACAACTGTTTACTGTCATTTTCAGGCTCCTGATTCAAAGTCTATCCAGATTGGTCAAAACTAAAAGTTTTCCGGTGAAAATATTTTTCAGCAATGGCGAGTGTATTACTTATCTACCCAGAGGGTAAATCAAGGTTGAAAAAATGATTGCTGTAGTTAATATTAAAAAAGTATCCTCTGAGCTCACTTAGCAAAGGCCAACAATGTAGCTAGCAGGATAATAAATTGTTCTTTCAGGTACTTCTAAGACACAGTTAAGGGAAGCTGACAAGGCAAGACTGAGAAGTTTGCACATTCCTCATTCATTAAGCTGAACACATCTGATCAGGAAACTGGCTCTTGCCCGTTTGTTAGGACTAATTATTTACACTAATGAAGCAGAATAGCCCCAAAACTTAGTCCCCTTGCTGGAATTTGGAGAACAGATTTGTAGCTCCGCCTGCAGGTAGAATGGAAATTTGAGCAGGGTTACTCCACAATGAATCTCTATATCCTTCTTTGTTGAAAAAAAAAAAATCCATCTATTTTTTAGGGAAAAAAAACACTTCCTGAAATCTCAGAAACAACCATTTCCCTCTTACTCATCCCTGTGTATCTGTTTATCTGCTGTATCTAGTGAGATTCCTCTCCTCAATATATTTGGTCAGATCCCTTGATAACCAGTGGCTTAACAAGTAATTCGACAAGAAGATATGCCCTCTACTTTGTGTGTACGTGCGTGCATGTATTTTGCACTTCTAGAGATCCCATTGAATCAGTGGAAATGAAATAGTGGTA
Organism: Apteryx mantelli; assembly: GCF_036417845.1. Lineage (NCBI taxonomy): Eukaryota > Metazoa > Chordata > Aves > Apterygiformes > Apterygidae > Apteryx > Apteryx mantelli. Next base: position 63,178,154 of record NC_089979.1, read on the forward strand.
GTGTTTATTCAATCACTGTAACTCAGCAGAGAGCTGTGATCCACATTTTTATTTTTCTTTAATTGCAGTTCAGTTTGCTGAAAGGCACTTGAGTCAGAACTCTGGAAATCAAGGTCATTTATCTACAGTTGTATCTGAAATACAGAACAAAACTAGCAGCACCAAGCTTCCCATATAGCAACTAATTTCTGGTTGTATTCAAAGCTCGGGTTAAATACTTCAACTTCTCTGATCTTAGCCTAAAGATAACTTCTATTAATGATCAAATTCAGTTCTTTACAAAGATTTCAATTGTGATGATACAGCAGGATACATCACCTTTTCTCTTATTTCTTTAACAAAAAACACGGAAACTTGTTACTTTATTATGGCATTGTTCTGTTAAAGACCTGTGAAACTTGTCAGGTAATAAAGTACTTTTACTCCTGTGGAATTCATTGGTGATTGATAGCAAGTATCACATCACAGAGCAGACTATAAGCTCATAAAATTGTAAATAATTTTAACTTTTTTTACATTTGTAACACAATATTTTTCTGCAACTTCCATTTTACATGGGTCTCTGTTTTGTAACGTGATCACATCTCATCTACAGGTCTAAGATGCACAAAAAATCATCCAAAACAGATTCTCACAAGCTTATTGTCTTGATTTTCTACATTTTCTCCTTTCCATTTCCCCCAACCCCAACAGGGAGAGGTGGGTGGGAAAGGCAGGAAGTGGGAAGAAAATGGAAGAAAGAAACTAAATATTTCTACTGGTCAACAAATTCCAATGCAACGAAAATCAGCCCAAGCAATTACATCCAGATCCAGAGCTATAAGTATCCAAAAGCTTGAAATCCAGGAATGTCTGGATATAGACTTTTGGTTCAGCATAGTGTAAATATAAAGCTGATTATATCTGCATTTAGTTAGATTTTAGGCCATCAAAAAAATAACCACCCTGAATTATAAATGGGATGCTGTAGCAATGGTTTTACTCAGGATCGTTTCTAAAATTTAATACAAGTAGTCAGAGAGTACAGTAGAAAAGCTTTATATAGGGTACTGTAATTCAGCACTGTCAGTGAGCATGAATCTTTGCACCAACAGGAATGTAAGCAATCTGATCCTATTTTAAATTTGCATTAACATATGTTTTTGCTTTTAATTCTGTAAAACTTCCTTAGTGATTTCTGCTGCTAACCGAAGCCTGAAGGCAGATGTGTGATCTCAGAAGCTGCCAGTACACACCCTATGGATTTCCTACATAAATATTTTACAGAAAACATTTACAGAAATCAATTGTTTGAACAAATAAGAGAAGATGTGAGGTACTACCATATTAGCATTTTGGAAAGTTAGCATTCAAAGGCATCAAAGACAATGATAAGAAATAAGGATTTTGGGGGAAAGGGTGGGGGGACTGGAAAAGAAAATAAATCTCTTGGTAACTAGGTTGATGAGGTTGTGAATGCACTAAGAATGAAGAGCATAAGGATTTTAGGAATTCTTGGAAAAAAAAGGGATTTGTCCAATTCTCCTTGCTCATGTTGCTTGCCTGAAACTGTTGGGCCAAAAGCAAAATTAAAATGACACTTCAAATTAAGATTTGCACTTCTATACCTAATGAGGTTCAACTTGGCTTCAAGAAAACCCTCCAAATGTAGTCTGAAACCATATGAAGAGCGCCCCCCTTCCGATTTCATAACACTCCTCCATTACTATCAGGAATGGTTTCATGTTAGATGACCTGTTTTTGCTCTCTTTCATCTCTCCAGTAGTCTTTTTGGCACCAAGAGTTCTTTTCATATTTGTAAAGAATTTGCGATATTATCCCTGTCTAGTAATTTAAATAGATGGAAAAAGAACGAGGTACATCAACCCAAGCCCAAAAGGTCCTTCAGGTATGGAGACTGACCATACAGTAGGGAAACTAATTTATACAGTACCTCTAGACGTAACAACCAGTGACTAGCTCTAGGAAAAAGAACACTTCCTGTCAACATTTCCTTTAGAGGCTGCATAAAAATTAAGAAAACATTGATCTACAGTTAAGGACTCTCCAGACACCATTTGAGAGAAAAAGCCTCTTCAGTATCTGTTTAACCTCAAAGTGATTCAGATTTTAGCATCAAATAAATCACATGATGGACAGCTGTGTTTAAAAGGTTTAAGGAGAACAGCTCTTTTAATTTTTTTTTTTTTTTTGACTTGTATTGAACAAAGCTTTCAAAGAAAAAAGCATGGCTTGATGCATTCTCGCAGCAAGATGTCAAGACTCCTATTTTTGTGGTCCATTAGGATACACTCCTGTCTAAGTGATTCACTCTGAGGTGCTACTTTCCTCTACTAGGGGATTATTATTTGGGGGAGGTTTCTATTAAAAAAATGAAATGAATTTTATTCAATTTTAGGTCAGACTGATTAGAAAAAAGACTGAAAAACTGGCGCCCAAAAATCTGAGTTCTTTTTGGAACTTTTGTATTACAGGAGAAACAAAAGAAGTGAGAAACTTCATTAAGTTTGGTCCATCCTATACACATATGGTACACCTATTACAGCGCTTTGAACAAAGCTGTGGTCTGTAAAAATTTAATATGAAGGCATCTATACAACGCAGACATGAACACCTTGTTAATTCTTTTAGCTTTTGCCCTTGACTGAGCAGGCTGGTAAATAAGGGAATCAGAAAAATAATTAGCAGGAAGACGTGGATTGCTCTGAAGCAAAAAAATAGATCTGCTCTTACAAATTCACAAGGAACAAGATTCTTCTACCATCAGTTATCATGATTTGCACTTTGAAAGGGCTGAGGCACATGCTCAAATTTCTCCAGGAATAACAAATGCTGTACATCAGCTGATCTCTGCTAGAATTAGCATCCCTCACCCCATCTTGGTCAGCAAAATCAGTGAAGCTGAACAAAATATATCTAAATGTCTCTACAGTTGATGTGATTTGCTTAGAGATAATATGTAGGAAATAAAATGAATTATACACACACATCTTAGAAAATTCAGATTCAGAAATAAACAGCCATGCTAACTGGCACAGGATTTTTTTCAGACTGTCACCATTGGAAGCTATTTCTGTTCTGAATGCTATTGGCTAGTATCTTGTAAAAATCATACTTCTCCATCTAGATTGCAAACAAATACTATCGTAGTTAAAAGTAAGGACAGATATGAGAAGGTAAATATTAAAGAAAAATGAAATTAGAGACTGACAAAGAAATTAAACAGTTCAAGAAATACATGCACTATCCATTGCAAATACACAGTGATACACTTTCACATTTTGTGCTCATTGCTCTAACTCTAGCACCCACTAGGTACTCATTCTAGAGATGACAGGCGAGAAGCAAAACAAGCAATTATTTGTACCACCTGTATAAAGCATGCACTCCTACAAGCCCATGTCTTTGGTTTACAAGTTAAGCAGGCAGGTTCAGTGCCAGCCTGTCAGCGAATGCACTTCCAGCTGAGAAGGGGCTTCACCCCCAGCGGTAATACTCTTCGTCTTTGCCTACTTGCTGTGCTTCCCCTAACAAGGGCATGTTCAAAGGCATGCCAGATTACAGTCATGCAGCCAGATGCCAGCTCACTGCCTTTATGTCCCGTTAACTTTCAGCGAGAAATGAGGTAAATGTAGCCTATATAGGAACAAAGTAAGGGTCTGAGTTTTGCTTTGTCTCTGCTCCAAAACATTCCTGCAATCAAGACACTGAGCTGTGAGCTACAGGTATATAAAACCTCTGAGGTGAGATGATAGATACCTTGTAGACTCACAGTCCCCAAAGACAGATAAGCGCTGAAATATTGTCACTCCGGGCTTACGCTTTCGAGTCTTTTCCCAAGTGAATGGGCAAGCCGGGGCAGGCTGAAGGCTTCCTTAACTTGCCTGACAGCAGCTGCTGTGTCCTGACTAGCTTTTAACACTTCGGAGCCTGGGCTTCCTACTGAGGTCTCAGAGCCTTAAAAGAGAGCTCCTCGGTTAATGGGAAAAGCAATCCAGTGGTGTAGTGAGGGTCTGTTAAGAGAAGAGGAGGGTTATATATCATCAGACAATTTATTTAAAATACAGGGAGGCACTGGCTTTTAAGTGAGGACCCAGCTGGGACAGCCATAAGCAAATCAACATCCTATATCAGTGACACCTCTTCTCCATATTAACCTCCCTTGAAAAATGAATTTATGGATGAAAAATCATTATAACAGAGATTGGTACTACCATTGTCATATGTTAAACAAAACAGGGCATTTCATCTACTTTCTGTAAAAATATGCAAAATTGCAAGATAAGTATGCACCATATAGACAAGACTAGTTTGACTAAAAATACATAGATGTCTGCAATAGTTGCTAGTGCAGTCTCCTTACCTCCTGCTGTGGTTCTTGTGATGTATATTAGTGGCTATGTTTTTTACTCAGCCATGATTGCGATGACACATTAATTCAGTTTGCTAAAAAAAGGCGCACAAGAAAAATGTTTAAGGCAAGCATGACAGAAGCTAAAACTCAGCAAGAGCTGGCAACTCTGACAGGGAATTATACAGGTCTAGTCGCACACTGGAAATACTCATCAACAAAGCAAAGAATAAGACAGCTCAGGGAAGGTGCACAGGCCATTTCTCTGAGAACCGTTTAATTGAGTATTTCTGCTGTGTTTCTCTAATCAAAGCCAGCCCAACAGGCCAAGAAAAACAATTGCTTCTCCTATGCAGTATTAACACTCATTAGCAGCTGCTGCATCCCAGATTGCATCATATCTGTCATTACTTGAAGGTTGTGGTTTAACACCAAAGCACCTGCAGCATACTAAATGCATCCCAAACAGTAACTGTGTTTTGTGCAGTACAGTGGGATGCTGTATGAGTAAATTGTGTCAAACTGTTGGAATTATTTAGTCTTCTGTCTCTATGTTGTCTTACATAACTTGCATTAGGCTGGTGAGTTTGGAAAGTCACATTGGCAGCTTGCCAAGCCTCAAGAATTCATTGGTATTTTAAAGCTTCTAATGATCTTAGCAGATATCACTGCCAAATATTTTTATAAGTGACTTTGGTTTGTTGCTCTTCAAATGAAAAGATAAGCAGAAGAGAGAGTCTCCTAAGCTTTTTTAAGTGCTATTTCCTAAAATTAACTGGCAAGTGCAACTATTTTACTCTTTTAAACCCTTATTGCTCAAGGAGAACATATTGAAGTCATAAAAAATTCTGATCTAATATCTGCAAATTTGTGGAAATAGGGGAAATTCTTATCCTTGTTTCAGCCTTCATATCCTCAGTACTACATGGGAGAATAACAGTTCTCCAGACATCTGTATATAGTGCTAGAGGCAGCAAGCCTAATTCACTGTTTCATATCAGCATGAATGGCATTTCTTACTAAATAGTCTATTTTACCCCCAGCACAACAACAGTGGTATATAATGGCAACAATTCAAAGGGCAAATGAAAGATATTAGGCTGCCATTGTTTAATCTGAAGATTAGATTCCAAGAGATATACACATTTTTTGAGAATAAAAAAAAGATAAAGAAAACTTAACTAGTACTCTAATCAAATTACAGCTGAGGTTGCTAATACTTGCTTGTATAATATATGATGAGTCTGATATATGTAAAACAACACTGGAATAATATACCTGCAGTACTTTGGATATTTGCATATTTGAATTAATTGGTTTATTTCACTTTGGGGAGGTGGCTCATCCTTAAGGAGGCGAAGGCTCCAAAGATATTCTCTAAGTTGACTTCCCTAGCTCTGTTAAAGTGTGTTTTATGGATTTCCATAGCCATAAATTAAATACTTCCAAGCCTTTTTGGCTCAGTTTGAGCAATTCCTTCTCAATGAGATATTTAAATCTGTGTGCACCCTACTCACAGATTTAATTGTTCCTCTTCAGTGTGTGACATCCACTGCAAAGGATGGGGCTAGCCACAGCTATCACGGCTAGAGGAGTAAGCTGGGATTGCAGCATCATGCTCTCAAAGAGGTGGAGGGAGATGAGATGGCAAGGACAGTGTGATCCTTATTTATCTTCTGATTGTGTATTAGCTACTTTGCACTCACAGTAAATAAAATGTTGTGAAGCCTGGCAGCCCAGCTCAGCTCTAAGGTACCATTGCCATTGAACACAGTTTTGTAATAGCAACCTCACAGCTTTGTGTCTTAACATTTGTTATAGCGGCTATCTTTGACTTTTCCTGCTCCCATTAAAGTCAGGCTATGATTTCCATGAGTGAATTTTATTGAGTATTCACACCCCAGAATCACACTACTTACTGCAGCCCCCTTTCCCATAAGTAATTGAAGGGAATAGCTTGGTTCCTAAGTAGTTTCTTTCACACTCATGGCAGCCAAATGTATTTACGAAGGGGTTAAATACTGAAGTTGCACCAACTCTATGGAAAAAAAAAAGCAGTCATTATGCTTTCAGCAATGGCTGGACAACATCCAAAGACATAGGCTTATTTTAGTGAAAGGGGATGTTGGCTAGAATCCTGCAGTTACTTGGTGGTCTGATAAGGAAAAAAGAACAAATCCAGAAATCACATCAGATTCTCTCAGGCAAACAGCGAAGAGTATTACTCATAGCACTTCACTGGCATTGACTTTCTATCATTTTGCCATTTATTATATTTCAGCTCCTGAGTTCACCAGAAGACTTTTTTTTCTTTTTTGATCAGTCCTTCAGCACTTTCACTGATATGAGTGAGTGGATTCTTATTTACTAATTCAAGAAGGTTCCCTACTCATCCTTTTGTTTCATATGGTTGTTCCCTCTATGCATAACAAAACTTTTCATCTTCCAGTTTTGATATCTGTCACTCTGAATAGACAATCCTTCATTTACTTATTCATATTTTCAGATTTCATTAACTGTTTGCTATCCCATACATTTTTCAAGGATTGAGCTAATTTGTGGCAAAGGGTAGGGTTATGTGCCATGATTAGAATTAGCTAAATGTATTTAACACTCCATATGCTTTTCTATTAATAAATCAATTTTCCTTTTAGTTCAATACACTAGAAAGTTATACTGAAAGAGCTTAAAGTGCCCGCATTCAAGAACAATACCAGGATTACAAAGTAAGATTTATTTCAAATATTAATTAGTTTTGAATTTATAATTTTAGCTACAATAGCATTCATAATTCATTGCAGTCACTCAAAAATAATAAAGCAATGTCGAGCAGTACAGAATAGTACAAAATGTTTCTGGCATGACCAAGACGCACTGTGTGAGCACTATTATCAATTTAATGAGCCTCAATAACTGTAGCTAATAGGTCATATTGTGCAAAGAAAAAAAGCATAATTAAACACTATTTCTGTATAATTATACCATCTATTGTTCATTACTAAAATTAAGACAATGTAAAAGGCTTTCTATCACAATAAATCATTAGAGAAAAAATAAAGATCATTTTAGATGGAGGCTTGTTCTTGTGTTTTGTTACATTATGGATCCAAGTGAGTCTCAGCAAGCTAACCTGGAAACTGAACTCACTAACTTTCTGCAGGAAGAAAGCCGCAAGAGCACACCAAACCATCGGTATCCAACACTGTCACTCACATGTGGAAGAGGATGCAAAAGAGACATAAAATACCTACACAAAATACCTCCATATCAGAAAAAAAAAATGTTATGCACACATTTTATAGTCTATGACAGCCATGCAGGGAAAGGGTTGTAGAGGTAATAATAAAGGTGGTGTTGAAAGCCAGGTTCATACTTGATACGCTGTGAGGTGAAACCAAATAACTTAATTTTTGCCAGTACTAAGGACCAAACTCAGCCAGTGCATGAATTCTCCAGATGATCCCCCCCAAAAGACCTTGAGGTTAACCTGAAGTTTAAAGAGTCATCTTAGTGATTCTATTTCATTCTTCCTTTCCTTTCCAGAGAGAGTTTGGGAATCAGACTCAAAGAAATTGAGGTCAAACAAAATTGAGGTATCAGTCAAAATATAGACCATATATCGCCAGTAATCAAGCTGCCTAAAAAACTCAGTAGCATAAGAGAGCAATCATCCAACTACATTAAAAGCATTTTTAAACAACACCAACAAAAAAAACCCCACAAATAATCCTTTTCTTTTTTTCCCCTCATGCTCCCTACTGAGAAAACAAAACAATATGCCAGTGCCACAGAAATACCAGAGAAGTATTTTTGAATGCCAAGCATAGGGACAGACTACTTGCTTGTTAATAAATTATTTAAATTTTGTAGCTCAGAATGGCAGTACTGATAGCATACCAAAACTAAATTCTAAAGATTAATATTACACAAGGTCAACAGTATGTACAAGATATAAAAGGCTAAAAAACCTTCCAAGAGCATGTTAGACTGTTTGTCAGCAAGTCATCCATTTTTCTAAGAACAGCATTTTTTGAACATCGAGATGTAGTGAGAAAAAACTAAATATTCAGACAGGAAACATTCAAAGACATTTTGGTTCCAGTTTGGCAATTAGGCATGTAACCTCAAGGACAAGTGAAGATCAGAAAATGGGTGGAAGCAAGATCCAAATTCTTCTAATTATTTTGTGTTTCAACCACCAAATTACTCAGATGGTGAAGAAAGAAGGAATAATGCCCTCTGCCACCTTAGATACCAGCCAGCAGAGAAGGGATAAGCGAATCAAGCTGCTCTGGATATTTTCAGGGGAAAAAAAATTGTGCTCCCATATTTGCTGATCCACTTTTGCAGTGCAATTCTATACAAAAATCTCAGCATTTGAAAGACAGATTCCAGAAGAGGAACCAACAGGAGACTCTCCAGACAAGGTAGACAGTGTTCAGTCAGTACAAAGGCGGAGGCATATTTCTTTCCACAGTGTATGTGCAGCATTACTGAGAAGAGATTTTTTTTTTTTTTACTGTTAGAATAACACAAATATAAATGATAATGGAATTAGAATGTCAAAGCATTTTTTAGCATGTGTTAGCAAAGAGACGACAGGCCCAATTATGCACTGATACCAGAAGAAGAAAGGGGCATTTACAGCAATGAAGAATCTGGAACAGATAAAATTAGAGAGCCATATCAAGTCAGTTACTTATGGGAAAACGGATTACATCTAGGAAAAATAAAATGAGCTACACTCATAGAGCTGAAGATGATACAATGGAATGTATCAGTTCTGTGACCAGTCTCATTTGTGAAGCGAGTACTGAAATTACTAGTAAACAGATAAACTCTTGCCAAAATAAACTGAACAAATATTCATTGAAAGTGATGTTTTCCAGGCTGATAAACAAAAATTTCTCCCAAATTTAAAGTGAATACAAAATCAATAATTTTCCTAAAGGGAAAAATAGTCATAAACTATGTAATATTTTAGAAGACATTAAAAAATAGAAGACTTCATAATTATTTGAAAAGAAAAAAGACAGGAGAGGCAACAAATTGAAATAAAGGTTGTTCTTTACATCATTGAGTAAATGGACTGGAATCTTGGTCTTGATATCAGCCTGTGGTTAATGAGTGGGAAGCTTGAGTAACACAGAAACTGTCCCAGTGTCACATTACCTGGGATTCTGTGATGTGTTCAGTGTCACTGATTTATATTGTTAGTTCAGATTTTAGATTCAGTATTTTGAATATTCCAGGTACATAACAATTGTTTAAATGAACTGTATTCTAGAATTAAATTCCTGCCAAGATTAAATCACTTCACCTTGGAAAACTGTATTAGCAACTGATAATTTAAATAAATTTAAATTGAATAAAAGCAAAATGTGTGAAGTATATTTCAGTCTACTGTTGAAGTATTTTTTGCTGAATTGATTCTTTTACTGACTGCTTTTATTAGACACCGATTGCCAACTAATTCCAGTATTTGAACTCAGAAAAAATGTCCACAGCCATCATTAGCATATCAAAGATATCCTGTTCTGCTGGCCAACATAAAAAAATGCTGTCATAGGAAAAAAAAGTGGCACAGAGAGTGACAGAGTGGCATATATTGTCTGGATGAGTTTTGCATTGAAGGTCCAGAAAATTATGTAGAAAAAAAAACAGAAAAATAAAATGCAATCTTTTGTAAATCTTCAATGTAAAACTCACAAATAAAGCCAAAACCAAAGCAGTGCATTAGGAGCATGCCAGTCATGGGCAGGCACGCTCCATGCCTTTTGACCAGAATCCAAAACAACTCATGAGTTATTACAATAAGGGGAAGATGTCTTGCCCTCTCTCCTCATGTACTGTTACCTACCATTACCTAGTAGCATAAACAAGCCACCATCTGGCCTGGACGCACTCTTCTGCTACAAAAGCAGCTTAATTGCCATTGGAAGTCAAGATACAAAGTCAGTCCTAACAGAGTGGCAAACATGCCGTGGCCCTGATCGAAATGACATCTTTCCCACTGAACACCAAACAAGCCTTCTGAGTTCCTGCAACCAAAACTTCTTGCTGTCATACTTCCTAAACATTTCCAAAACGTGATGCTTACAAGCACTCTGAGTAAACTCTTGCAAAGCTGCAAAGTATTGCAAGGGGTGGCAAGGAGTGAAAAACATTCCATTAGGAACCACAGAGTTCTTAAGCTCCAGTGGTCCAGGCAAAAGGTTGCTGTTGCTACGTGACTGCAGACCTGAAGAGCTTGATAATCAAAATGATAAGTCATTCTCTGGGCAATCTCAATTAAGTAGCTCCTAGTGTTCAGCAATTTCTTCCTAAATGTATTTTCCTTTACAGGACTGGACAACCAGCAATGTAACATTGTTTTAACCTTGTAGGAAAATGTCAGGCTTCATTAGTAGTTTTATGATGATTTACATCTTCAGTTAACGACACCATCTGCTTAAGTATATTTTTCTCAAATCATCATTAGAAAAGCTCTGGTCAAAGGCTTAGGTAGTTAAGAGTGGCTTAAATTGTTTTCATTTTAATCTACCCATTTTTTTCTTTTCTTACTTTTCTGGAACTTTCATCTTTTGTATGATTGTTTTCCACGTTTCTCCCTTTGACTTAAATGTCAAGCTTCTAGAGGAGTATCGGAAAACATACGTCGGATGTTTTTACAGGGAAAAGAGAATAGAATAAAAGCAAATTACTTTCTCACTATTTCTTAATGTTTTCTACAAATATTACAGTCAACTTCCATTTTAAAGCACTCCTTTGATCCTTGGCTTGGGCTTAGGAAATTAGTTAGACTATATAAAATTCCACTTTTGATGAAACCGAAAACAAATTATATAAATCCAAACAAAATTATCCAAAACTGATATAAGTTGCAAGCAATTTAAAGTGTTACTGAAGTTTGAAAGATTGGTTTATAGCTTAATGTCTTGTTTAACTTCATACTCTGGCTGGCTGGTTCTCAAATAATAAAATCATGACTGATACAGAGAATGGGAAAAGGAAATATTTTTCACTACTTCTTCTCATACCTGCTCTCTGGAGCTTAAGGTAGGGCAACAGAACCATTTTCTAGAGAACAGAATTTCCTCCCCATATTCTAAGTCTCCTGAGGGGGGAAGTCATCTCGGAGTACGTAAACATTTGTAAACCCACAATTTTTGCTGCCAGGAGAAGAATCACAGGCAAGGCACAAAAGAGTAAAATGAAGGGTTTAAGCGCTGCCTAAAGGAATAGCTTGGAGCCTGTGGTCTGAAATATTTACTCTGGCTAGATTGCTCAAGCTTAAACAAGGCAAAAGCTGGCTTACACCACTCCACACCAGGGAGAAACAGCCATTTATGAGTGATGAAGTGGTGACTGTGATTTTCACATAAAGCCAAAACAAAACTTTTTGCTACCTCTTTCAGAATTACCATACATTCCACACACTAATAGTTGGTGGTAGGAGACAAGAGCGATAATGTGATATCCTCTTGCCTTTGTGCAAAACACTATTCACAGACCTGCCTCTTTTAGCAGGAATCTATTGCTTTCCTACTTTTGGCAGTGATCTACTGAGTTTCTGGCTGTCTAGCTGCAGCACAGCTCTAATCCAGGGAAATGAGCACAGCCCCTGCACAACATCGCTACACATGAAGAGTGGGTCTGATACAGTCTGAGCATATTGAATTCTTTGAGTTCATAATACAAAGTTAATGGGTAAACGTGCAATAGATCTGACATAACTAGAATTTGTTGTGCCGTCTGATATGAGGGATACACTGGAGATGTTGACCATACTGTACGTCAGCTGTTTCCCCTTATGCCAGAACTAAAATTCAGTTAATGTGCTACAGTAGATGTCAAAATAGAATAGATGGAGTGCTTTGGGATGGAAAGTACTACTGTGTTTAGATTAAAATATTTCTACTATATATGTTAATATCTGACCTGCTAGAAAGCAGGTCTGCAGAGAAGGACCTGGGAGTCCTGGTGGACAGCAAACTGACCATGAGCCAGCAATGTGCCCTTGTGACCAAGAAGGACAACGGTATCCTGGGGTGCATGAGGAAGAGTATTGCCAGCAGGTCGAGGGAGGTGATCCTCCCCCTCTACTCAGCCCTGGTGAGGCCACATCTGGAGTGGTGTGTCCAGTTCTGGGCTCCCCAGGACAAAAAGAGACATGGAGCTACTGGAGAGAGTCCAGCGAAGGGACTGGAGCATTTCTCCTACGAGGAAAGGCTGAGAGAGCTGGGCCTGTTTAGCCTGGAGAAGAGAAGGCTGAGGGGGGATCTTAGCAATGCGTATCTGAAGGGAGGGTTAGAGAGGATGGGGCCAGACTCTTTTCAGTGATGCCCAGTGACAGGACGCGAGGCAACGGGCACAAACTGAAACACAGACACTTCCATCTGAACATGAGGAAAAATTTCTTCACTGTGAGGGTGACAGAGCACTGGAACAGGTTGCCCAGAGAGGTTGTGGAGTCTCCTTCTCTGGAGATATTCAAAACCTGCCTGGATGCAATCCTGTGCAACGTGCTCTAGGTGACCCTGCTTGAGCAGGGGGGTTGGACTAGATGATCTCCAGAGGTCCCTTCCAACCTCAGCGATTCTGTGATTCTGTGATCTTGATAAACTTGAACTATTAGGATATTTCCAAATAAACCATTCAATGTAACGATACTGAGTGGTAATGAATGCCTCAAATTTGGACTTCATTAACATAAACTCAAGTTGTGCAGTAATTAAATATCAAGAAAGTTTGAAATGTTTAGAAAGGTCTTATTTAAGACAAGATACTTTGGAGAGTATGTAGTGCAGTACAGCTTCATATTACAAAAACTGTACAGGCTTTTTTTCAATTTCTTACAAGCAGTTGAATTAGAGGCACTGAAACATTTGCTTCTGTTGATACCTATCCCTTTTCTTTTGTGAATTATGCAAAATTTAAAATACTTTCTCTGAAAATGCAGTATTTGTCATTCCTTTTTAAGAAAAAATGAAAAAGAAACTTCCTTACTTGATTTTTTATGGAAACTAGCTTTCCTTAAAAAGGAATGATTTCCACAAAGCAGCTGCAAGTAAAGCTTAAAACAGTAAGGAAATATTAATTGTTCAGGGCTGAATAAGACATTGGAAAATCAAGATTCAATTTATGTGATTGAATACACATTAGAAAATACCTAATGCTTACTATTATACATCATTTGCCTCCACTCTGGTTTAATCAGAATGTCACTGTTATACCATATATGCATAAACATTTTATGAAAAACAGTCATGTGAAAAAGGTACCGGAAATAGAAAATATACTATGAGAACACTGTCTTGTAAGATATTTTCATTGTTCTCAATAGATAATCAGATATTCAGAAAACAAGGAGCTTAGTAAGTGCTTAAGAAAATTAGTTAGACTTTGGTGCTGATTGTGCTGAACAGTATATTTATTCTTGAAGACTTATGTATACATCAGGTCAGTCACCCACACATATTATCTATCCATCAGTGAGAGAGAAGTGATAAAGTGAGTCAGCTCTAAGAAAGGCCAAAAGCACACAGAAATTATTTTAAGGTCTGCTTCAGTATCTGTCAGACGTTCTTAGAATGCAAAGGCAATGAATTTGAGCACTGTTGCAACAAGCAACAACCATTTCTTAAGAATGATGGTCATTATTTCTGAAGTCAACAGCTACTATATTTTTTTTAAGTATGACCAATCTCTGCAGAACAACTATAGCAGAATGCAACTACTATACGTCCTATTCAGTGATCACGTACATTTATCATCCAAGATTTTTCATGAATTCCAATGAATTCTGAGTATCTACTGTCTGTTTCAGCTAGGCCTTTGGGCTCCAGATCCCCAAAAAATTATTTCTGAGCTTTTATATAGCTCTTGGTACTTGGATCTCGGGTTCTGGATATGAAACTAAAACCAGGTGAAAAACAAATAAATAAATAAAAGCTTTCAGAAAAATATCAGAGACCTACAACATAACAAAATCAAACCAAAAAGTGTTTGTTTTAGAAGAGAAATTTTTATCAAAGTTCTACAAGATGCTATAAGAAATTAAGACTGAAAAACACCAACAACTTCCACTGTTCAGATCCTTGCATGAGCTAGATACTATTATTACTTATGGATGTCCCTTCTATTATTCGAGTTATTGGATTCTCAGAAGAGGCAGCTGAGAGATATTAAGCACATCATAGGTTCCAGTCCCTGTGAGACAGAAAGATGAGGAGGATAACTAGAAAGAAAGGAATTGGACAAATTTCATACAGCTCAGATAGCTCAAAATAAGTAAATTTCTTGTGTATTACTTTTAGTATTAAGAAAATGGTTTCATTTGTTTAGTGAACTTGGTGCCAGCTTCACTCTGTAAACAATATCAACAGCAAGCAGCGCTTGCTCATGCTATACACTCACCAGTGATGCGTGTCTCACCATGACGTCTGCTATTCCACAGGCAAATGGAGGCAATAAAAAATGGGCAGAAGGAACTGGAAGAGATAGTACTTGAGAAACAGGCAGAAGTGGAGAGAAAGAGCCACATCCCAAGCAAGAGTGAGAGGAGCACAGGAAGAAACACAAAGGCAACAAAGGAGGGAAGGAATATGCAGACAAAGATAAGCAGGGAACGAAGGTGGGGAGTCTGTGCAAGTCAATGTATGGAGGTGAGTCTGCAAATGAAAATGTTGTAACGGATTTGCTTTATTCTTTCCACAATTTATAATACTTCAGGTATGTTACTTGTACCAACAATGACTGGTATAAATTTTGTGCTCTTAAAAGTAGCATTGGCTCCTCTTCTTAAAGACCTGATGTGGAAGATGATGGCAAACACCCAAAACAAGGGGCACAAGATATTATTCATCCAAGAAGTATAAACTACTATGGGAGCCATTTCTTTATAGTGCCAACAACTCTCCATAAGCAAAGTATATGAGTCTTTATTTTCAATGGGGGGGGTGGGGGGTGGAAATCAACCTTCAAAATGTATATTGTAAAATCAGAAAACAAACCATAAAAACGAAGAAATACCATCTCGAATGGAGAAAGGAAAAATAAAAAGCAATTTTCACAGAAAACATATTCAATTTCTTACTAACTTTACAAGAAATGCTGACATTGCAAAAGCAAGTGGACATATTTAGTAAAAAGTCATGCAAACTATATATGGAAGAAAGTGTACTTAGTGTGTTCATTTATTTTTTAAAAACCATGAACAATTTTCTTCATCCTTTCTAAGCTATTCTGAGAATGCATGTTCATTTGTTTAGTAGAAGCAGAAGGAGCTGAGAGGCACATCATTATTCTTAATTCATGACTTGTGATTCCTTTTTAAATTCCAGCCTGGATTTTATTAACAGAATCAGAAGCACTGAAGCCAGACTGAGTCATCAGCTTTATGGGAAAAGTGTAAATGCTTGGGAGATAGCCAGAGGACAGCCAGTGCAAAACTAGCATTTTCTTTTCATTTGTTGAATGAAGAATTTCCCTTCTAGAATTTTGTCGAAAAAATAATGAGCATATTTACCCACTTATGCCGGTTGGAACAAAAGCTATACCATAGCTGCAGTACAGCACTTCTGCTTTCTTGCCAGGTCTTTTCAGAATACATTTCTTGATTTGGTTTCACTTTTATCTCATGGAGAAAGTTGCAATATACTTTGAACTGGATTTGAGTGGTTCTCTACTAGTATTACAGAAATACAAAAGATGCATCCAAACAAACATTGGTCTTGACTGTTAGTACACACACCAGACTGATTGGTATCTTTTTATTTTCAACAATACTTCTACAGACATTACTGTTGGTTTCTCAATACTGTGTAAAGCCATACTGTACAGAGATAATCAGTCTATCTGAAGAATTGGAAGCAGTATAGTCATTTAAATGTAACACAGGTCTTCACAGGTTACTGGCAACTCAACTCAGTCTTCCCTTACTCTTAGCCTCTCCCTCCCCTTTCCCTTTTCATACTTCCTTTTTCCTTTTCCTTTCCTTTCTTCTTTCCTCCTTTTCTGATTCCTTACTCTTCATGTTCCTTTCTTTCAAACATGTTTTGTTTCACCTATTTTATTAATAACTCAGGATACTGAAATCTGGCTAAGTTCCCTCCTATATCTCTAGAGAATGATTTAATCATCTGGCAGTAGGGATTCTGTTTATTTCTATTGTTGAAAATGTTGCACTTTACAAAGGAGAATTACAATTTCATTGGGCTGAAAAAAAGTGAGAAAAAGAGCATAAGAGAATGACCCTGTTTCATTATAACTGATGTGGTCACCTGAGAGGAAGGAGACACGGGTTCCAATCCCTGCTCGAACTGCTTAACGTTTTTATTCAACAGTTATTTATTAAATCATCTGTACGGTCATGAGTTTAACTCTGATATCTTCCTTCTCTCCAAGAAATTTATTTGGAAGGGTAATACAGTTTTAAAGATCACCAGGATTAGGCTGTAAATGAAGGAAGAGTAGAGGACCTACATTTTGGATCTGGACTCCTAAAATTCTATCCAACTTCCACACCGGGCATCGAAGTCCTTATATGGATTTAGGCTTTAGACTGTTAGATGTCATAAAACAGGGATACAGATTTTTCAATATCTCACAACAATGCTGAAAGGCTTAATTCACTTACTTTTGGAAACTGCTTTAATAGCCTTCAATGAAAGGTGTGGAAGTGCCAATGTAGTTACCTTTGCAGTAAAACTGTGAACAGGATTTCTCTCAAGCACGCTTGTTAAGTTTGAATAATAATCCTCACTGCTTGATGTCTACTTAATTGCTGACTGAAGAAGAAAAAAAAATATTTTTTCCTTATTTTTTCTCTTTTTTAATGAACAACTTAAGTGAGCACTCTCTCATTTCACAAAGACAACAGATTGTATCTATACTCTTTGACAAAGTAAATCTCCTTTAAATTGTTCTTTTTCTCTTTCCCTCCACAAGAAAAGAATCCTTTTCTGAAACAGTGCAGTTTAGAACCCCCTTTGCACCTACATTTAGGATAAAACACTCAAAACATAAGCTTATGTCCTTTTGAACATTAACAGCCAAAGGAAGAGGAAATACTCCCCCTGCAAGTTATTGATCTCTGAAAGTTGAGCTTATCCTCTATCCTTACCCACTGAACATAGGCACAGAATATCTAGGTTACCAGGAAAGTTCGTTGTTAAAAACCATCCAGAAAAGTTAAAAAAAAAAGTTTTAGACTTGTATAGAAAATCTATTTAACCACAGCATGTGCCGCAAAAAATGGCACTACAGCATTTGTCTTGTTAAAACAAGAGAGAACGTAAGATTGTTGTCTAAGAGATCTTTGAAATAAAATGCTAATAGAACCCCTGAAATTGTCCTGAGGACTAAGGACCAAATGAAACTTTAGATACATTTGAACAGGTGCATATATGCTCCTAGAGGAAACAGAGCAAGACCAATTTTTAAAATAAGAGTTTGATAGCATATCTTATCTGTATGTGGGACAAAATCTTTGTTGAAGAAACTTACATTTTACTAAGTAATTAAATTAGCAAAGACAACTGAGGAGCTTTATAATTAAGTCTTCTTAATCTATAACACAAATAAACCCACTTTTATCTTCCTTACCTTATGCCCCTTCCCATTCACCTTCCTTGGAGAATGACATTTTAAAATAATTAAAAATATTTTAAATTTAAAAGAGAAAGTAACCAAAATACACTGTGATTTGTTCTATACAACTATACCTTTAGCTTCCTTAATAAACATTTTCTTATATATCTTATTGCCTTTGAGAAAATTAATAGGAAAAGAGGCTTCCAAGTTTAACTAACTACAAATGTGGTCATTTAACAAAAAGGGCATTTTCAACAAGTTATGTTATCACACTGCTTAGCATGAAATATTAAGAATGGCCAGAAGTTTAGATAGGTATTTTACGATAAGGAATGATAAGATTTGCTTTAGATTAAAA
The DNA here is from genome assembly GCF_036417845.1 of Apteryx mantelli. Taxonomy (NCBI): domain Eukaryota; kingdom Metazoa; phylum Chordata; class Aves; order Apterygiformes; family Apterygidae; genus Apteryx; species Apteryx mantelli. Next base: position 63,196,459 of record NC_089979.1, read on the forward strand.
AGCTTAAAAACTTTATAGTACAAATACCGTATAATGACAAAATGTTAGTTTTCAAATGACGATAATTGTGTTGACTTTAAGTGATCATGAGTTCTAAGATGGCAACCAGGCTGATGGCTGAGATTAATCAGTAGAGACTGAAAACAAAAGCAAGCAAACAGTCCCTCCCACAAGAGCCTGGGAAAAGAAAAGCATTTTTCTGCAACCCACTCCAGCCTCCATTTTCTAAGAGGTGCAGACTTTGTTTTGATGAATGCAGCAGGAGTTATTTGTTTTCAAAATTCAAAACACACAGCTCTTTCCCATAAGACTTCTTTAAACATCAATATTTTATTTGTAAATTGAATTTATTGGAGGAATTACTCATACATCACAGCGAGTAATGAGAGCAAATGAAAAATGGCCCCGCTCAGCGTGGGGGAGAAAGTTCTGCAAATGCAAATCAAAGCTGAAGGATAGCTTAAGATGGGATATTTAAAATGCCATATTAATATTATTAAGTAGAGGAATTAGGATTTTAGTATTCCTTGTAAAAATTAGTCAAATACTTCCTTTCTGTAATATCTTTCTGTAGTACTGTACAATTGCTTTCTTTAACATTGGCTGAGTGTATATTTTAGAGTTTAGCAGTGCAAATCTACAGTTTGAGCAGGTTTGCATATTTTATTTTATTTTCATTATTTGCTTTTGACTATTTCAACATTTTTGCATAAATTTGTTTCAACTGTGCTGTGCATATTTGAGGAGAAATTTACTGTTTCCATATTATGTGTAATAAGGTAGCCTCTGACCACACTGCTTTCATGAATGGACTTAGCCTTGAACTGCGGGAAGAAACATAGTTTACAAAGGATGTAGATTATAAGATTAAAAAGATACGTAGATAAAAAAGTCTGTGCTAAAAGTATCTCTGGGTGGCATAGCCCCCTAATATTATGCATCTAAACTTGACTGCCCTCTTGAAAAATCGGTAGTGAAAGAGAAGCACCTTCAAAAGACAAATCATGATGCTTACTTTAATATTTGCAACAGAGATAGGGGACTGGATGCCTATTTTTAGATGATTCTCAGCCTTTATATGCGTACTTTAAACAAGAAAACTACTTGATCATGAATTATATTTGAGATAACTTTGCAATGGGACAATTAGTTCTCCCAGCATATTTAAGATTCTTGAGGCCTGAACTTTTAGTTTGAAGTATAACTATACAGGTAGGGGGGAAAAAGGCTGCAGTTAATTATCTGAACAAAAAGGACAGGAAAACGCCAGTATATAAAACTGGATCAAAAATGTTGGTGTGCTATCCTTCATTTACCAAAGATATGAGATAGATTTACAATCAGAAAATGAGTTTATGTATAACATGAATAGGCAATTTGGCACATATTCTTTGAAACTGAAGTATGGGTGATAAACTGCCAGAAAGTATAAATTTATAGACTTTTAGGGAAGAGTTAAAATAGTCTGCTGAAATACAGAATTTTTTTAGATGGCAAATCTGAAATTTGAAAAAACATCGTAGATCTTGAAAGGACTAACTTTGAGAAAATGTTATTTGACATAAATATATCTGATCTATTTATTTGCCTTAAACTTTGGTTATTTCATAAGTACTTAGCGGTTTTAAATATTATCTCTCATTTACAGTATATCTTAAAGAAAACTAATCTGCTTGTGATTTTCTAAGTCTAATCAAAATAGGAAAATTATGGAAATTGATGCACGTCACAAGAGAAATATGAGAGAAATACCCAAGATGAACAAATTCTTTAAAATGGCTGTATCTCAGAAATACAGAAGCTGGAAGATGAATGATTCTAGCCTTAATGAGCAGAAGGCAATAAACAACTCTGGATATTTTCAGAGTTCTGTAAATGAGTGGGCTGAGAAAGAACAGGTTAATATTAAAAGGAAATATTTACTCAGTGAAATAAAGTCAACTTTCCTTACCCTGCCCTTGAACAGAAAAGCACAAGAATAAAAGTTGCTGTTAAAATTAACCTTGACAGTGGGCCAAATTTGGCCTGCTGATACACTCATTAAAATCAACAAGAGTTGTCCAAATGCATCTAAGAGAAGAACTTGTTACTAAATGGATCCAAGACTGAAATCCTTCCTTACGTAAGTTTAGTAGGCTACTTACATGGACTCAGAACTATATCCTATAAGCCAAGAAAATTTTAAGTTTCTTGAGTATCGAAAAGCAAGATAGGTTGAAAATGTAAGCAGTTGGTCTATGATCCTTTTCTGCCTCTCATCTCCCAGCTGTAATGCTGCATTGTTCTTTCTTTACCACAGCATAGTCTCACTGTTGCTGCTTATGTGGAATTCTTTTTTTCCACACTGGAGATAAGAATGCCCCATCACCTATGCTGCCAATTACAAGTGAGAATGAGCAATTACATTTTAATCACATTTTAACAGCAACATTAAACAAAGAGCACTCATTTAAAAATCTGTATATGGCATATTAAAAATATGTCTGAGCAGGAGTAATCATAAGATACTGTAAACTCATCTTTTCAAGGCTGTAACTCATACCACTCACAAGCATTTTCTGTAGGGAGCAAATATTGTATTTGCACTCATTCCAAAACTTCACTGTAGCTAGGGGTTAGGGAAGGAAAAGATCTGGGAGTGGGGAATTTACTGAAGGATTGAATTATGACCTTGAAAATTGGTCCCCTTTGTGCATTTGGAAACTATGAATATAAATTAGCAGCAGGCAGAACTGCCCGCCAAGGACCTGCCTGCACTGGAAATATTTAACTTGTTAAATGTTAGGTTCCAGCAAAGTTTGGCCACTAACTGCTGATGCTGAAAATGATTTCTAGTGAGCTATGTTGTCTACCAGCTGCCAATCAACATCACGTCTTCTAACTTGTAATCTCAGCGCAAGAAATGACCCGAATACAGATTGATTTGTGAGACAAACTTCATCACAAGAAGTGCAGAGCCACAGCAACCCACTCTTTCTAATCTAATCATTGATCTGACAAATGTGAAATGAAAAACACATTAGCCCTGATATGGTGAAAAAATGGTGTCAACATAGTGAATTTTGAAATGAAGAACAGCAAACTAGTTTTGCTACTGCTCTGCTTATAAAGCAGCTACTTATGCTGATGATAGTCCCTGGATGGGTTAGGATTGCATCCCTTCCACACAGCAGTTTAAAGAACAGATGCTTTAGAAAATATCAGAGCTCAAGAGGGTGTATCTAGCAACTCATTCTGAGCTAGGCCAACGTACAGGGCTTTACTTTAGGGCTATATATAGTATGGGTCCAAATTCAGGTGTATGTTAGTAAATATGTGTTTTGCCATTACCAGAAAAAGGCCGTAGGCTTTGTACCAGCCTGACAGTCTGGGGTGTCAGGGCTTGGCCTGAGTTGGTTTTACCTTGTTTTCGCTGTGGTAGCAGTTGTCTAGTGCTCGAGTGATTATTGCTTAAATAACAGTCTCAGAAACCAGGGTGATCATTTTCTAACACAGGAGGGTTAGATAGTAGGAAGTTTTGTATAACACCTTTAACTATTATTAATGAGGCTTTTCTGTATCTTTATCTAATCTGGATGACGACTATAACAACTCTTGGATGTATTTTGATTAGGCTGTTAAATCATTAGCTAGCCTAACAATAAATTCTTTCTTTTTAATACATTCTCCATGTACAAGGTGTGTTCCTTTTTGCCCATGACAAGATTTTGAGTGTAACACAAGTAAGGGGGATAAAAAGGGAAACGTTTTCACTTTACAATATTTTTTAAAAGATCAAATTACAAGGATCATAAAAGTTAACCAGTGTTAAATGGAACCTGCAGGTTAAATTAATTAATTTAGTAGTTAATTAGTTATATTGATAATATTTTGATAACTAGTGTGATATTACAGTATAGAGTATCGATGTTCTATTGAGGATATGACATCTCAACATGAAATCTGATTTTCATAGGCAAATGGTCCAAATTTGATCCACAAGCACTTTGAGAGCTGGTCATCTGATTTATGGAAGCACCTCATCTTTGATTAAATATATCTATGTCAATGAGGGTACGATCCCAGATAAGGCTGCTAACACATATAAAACTATATAATATTCTTTATCAAGGATTCTTGCTATTATTCTTGAACTGCTTAATTTAGAATGTCATCTGTAAGCCTGAAGAAGAATTTTTGTACTCCCAGATCCCCATTCTGACCTTTTTTCCATGGAGCCGAAGGGTGTACTTTTATGTCTAAAGCCTGCTCTTTATCTACTAGAAATGCTTAATTCAGCAGTTACATACATTATACGTGGCTAACACAAGAGGAAGTTTATCAAAAAGAGCTCTTGCACAATATTTCAAAGGAATATAACGTATACTAGAAATGCACTATGCACTTGAAAATAACTCAGTCAGTTTTAAGTGTACTTCAACTTTTGTACTGTTTCAAGAGACAGTTGTATTTATGAACTTCTAAAAATACACAGCCCTTCCTATTTGAAAGAGATTTCCTGCTCTAACCAGAATGACCCTCACAACTACCTTCCTTCTTCACCAAAGAGAGCTGTGGGGAAGGGAGAACTGAAAAAAAATTGCTACTAGAATTTTTTTGCAGGACTAGTGATCCTTTTTCCAGGGAAGATGTTATAATAGCAATAATGATAGCTGTCTATTGCTAATGATAGCAATAATTATATTAAAATCTAGAGTCCAAGAATTAGGAACTGACATTAAATGTGCTCAGTCACCTATAATGTGATTTAGATGTTGTTGTTGTTGCAGTGGCACACAGTAATGTCCAGCAGTCTATTAAAAGGTGCATCTTAAGGACTGTTCAGCACTTCTGCCATGATACAGGACTGATTTTTCTCATCAGATCTGTTCCACACCACTAAGGATGCAAAAAGCGTCTTTTCAAGAAAACACCTGTATCTAAAGCAAGCTGTTGATCCTTTGCAGAATCTGAAGTAATTAACTAAGGTCAAGGAGTTTAATCTACCTTTAAAATTACAAAACCAATATACTATAACCTTACTGTCAATTAACACATGAAAGTCTTACCAGTAATATGTGATGTTAATGTTTTATAGCTAATGGATTGGCTCTAAAAGATTCCAGCAGAAAGGATACAATATGCAGTAAAGGGCATAGGTGCCTACAAGTTAGTGCTGTTCTTCCAGCTCTTTGTTTGCCAGATCCTTGGACTGGAATGTAAAACTTAAAATGAATGCTTCATGCTATCTGTACAAGAATGTATATGGGGGGAGACTTAGAGGCTTCAGAAGGATAAGCTAAGTTATGCTAAGTTAAGGACCTCTAAGTTATTTAATATCAAAAGCCTGTGATCTTTTCTTCAGCGCAGAGAGCTAAAACACTCCTTTCAAAGAAATAACCTGAGCCCGTTGCTTCTCCTACAGCAAGTTTATAGAAGGGGCTAATACCTGTGGTACAACCACCTGTCCAGTGCAGAGGAACCTCAGGCCTTGTCTTTGTACAGGAAATGGAGCCAGGGTCAGCTCCTGCTTTGCCAGAACGGGTTCAAATCCCTGCTCCCCGCCTCAGAGGCCAGATGACTACATGTGTGGCTATCCTTTAGTCTGAGGCTGCAAAACCGTACCTGGGAGGCGTCAGTCTCTGGTCTCTGCTTCTAGAACTGCTTATGTGTTTTCTTTTACACAGGACTATTTCTTGGTTCAAGGCAGAGGGCAGCTGCACAGCTTCACCAGGATATGGCTTCTCTGCCCTCCTGCACTTGAGGCTGCCTGCTGCCTTCATTCACAATTTGGGTATTCGCACAGGAGGTGTGTGTGAGACCCCCTCAGACTGCAGAGGAAACTGGTGTCTCACTTCCCTGTCAAATCTTCCATCACTATTTAATAAAAAAAAAAGTGCACAGCACTTCATCTCTTGGCCTCGTTTGTTAAAAGGAAGCAACTGCAAATGCATTTGTGAGGGAACAGTCCTCACCATATTGAAAGAGGCGCTACAAATCACTCTACAGTGCCTCTGCTGCAGGACTCCTTAAGGGACTGAGAAACTGCTTCCAGGGATCGGCAAACGTTGGCAAGGATTATTTTGAATCACGGTTTCAGACTCGGGTGCTCCTTCCTCTCCATGTGCCTTCTGTTTCTCACTCTTTGGAACTGGTCTCACAATTGGAAGGGCATAACTTCATAATGCGCTTTCCCTTATTTCCTCAGCTCTGCCCTTGGACCTTGAGGAAGGCTCCCCGGGGTCACTCCATGGGACTGAGCCCTGGGGACTCCTATGCCAGGCAGCCTTCCACCGGCTGCTTTTCGCTAAACCCTCGGGAGAGTAGATCAGATATTGATCAACGCTGCTGCAAGCACTGTCCAACTACTTAAAGTTCTCCATGAACCTGCAAGGAGATCAATCAATAGAGAAGGTATGCTACAGATCAGTCAAAGAGGATATGCTTTAGCTGAGGAAATTTCGGAGCAAGTTTAAGCCTGCCAAACAGCCTATAGCAAAGACCACACTATTCTGATTTATCCAGAGACAAAGGATATAGCCAGCTCTCAAAATACCAATATCAATACTTCGTGATAGTAATTTTGTCATACTTCACCAGCAAAGAATGTATCTTAACCTAGCCTGAAATCAATTACCACTGAATGCTACTACTGCTACAGGGTTCTGAAAACTATGTTGGCTGATATTCTGCGCCTCTTTTACGTCCAGAGGCTTAAATTGGCTGCCTATGCTGAATATAATGAATGCATAGAGGAAAGGGATTATTAAATGTATCTCTCCATGTATAGTCAAGAAGCTTCCTGAAAATTTAAGTATTTTATCAATTTCTCCTATTTAAACAATAATATTAAACAATTAGGATTGTACGGTAGTTGCAGGCGGTAACACTGAAAAAGAGCAAACATAATTATCTTCATTATGCAAGAAGGAGAGATAGAGATTTACTCAGTTCTGCTTGTTTGACATCATGTTTGAAATCATATGGGCTTTTGTTGTTAATTTGAATGATGAGATGTTACAAGACACACAAGAATCAAGATCAAGCGTTCTAATTTTCCAGTAATTCACGTGTGTCATTATAGTTTAGCTTTTTTGTTAATTTGCTTTCTTGTAGACATAAATATGCAGATTAATTTGTCAATGTTTGTATCACAATATTATGGGTTTCTTAATGAAGAAAAATGCATTTTTTATTAATTATTATCTTGAACAACCTGGTGTTCAGAAGTAGTTTTTCACTGTGATTCATGTAGAATGTCTTTTTGAGGGCTATCAGACTACTTCTGGTTTTAGGTAGTAGAAAACTGTAGCTACTAAACAGACATGCTGAGAATTCATGAGTCAAGTTTACGTATCTAGAAATGGCTGCAAAGATGCTCACATGCAACAATTCCTAGTATTTCATGCATCTTTAATCCAAATAGCATTCATGCATCACAAATATTTTTAATTGAATGATTCTCAGAATACAGTATTACTGATGTAAAAGAAGTTGCTTTCAGAATGTATAAAGTGATCCTTTGACATTCTTCCACTTGTGTTTTTAAAGGTTGTGGGTATAAACAAAACACTGACTACAGTGTCATGACAAATAAGTCATAACATCAAACAGGTATAATAGTAATAAAATATTCTAATAGCTACAGCAAAGCAAAGAAGCATATCCTGTAGGATTTTCCAGCTCCATTTGTCATTCATTTCTTGGCACAGCTCTGTAAATATTCCATTGTAGAAACAACCTAACCAGCTAGCTGTGAAAACCTATATATCTGCCAACTGGTGATTTTTTTTTGGAACTGTCAGCACTATTCACTGTACATAAGGCAACTTACTGGTAGGGATGAACGAATAAACAAAATCAATAGTTCAACTTTTTTTAGTATTGAAACACAGGTGGAGCAAAATAATCTACTGAAGCCAAGAGCACAAGTTAATTTAATCACACAAAGACCCTGTCATATGTTATTCTGGGAACTTAGCATAGTACAATACTGCTCTATTTATCTTTTTAAAAATAACAGATATATTGCTGTTGTGATGCATTTCCTTTTGCTGTATATGGAAAAAGTATATGTATGCTGTATATGGAAAAAGTCAAATTAATTAATTAATTAATATATTAAGTCAAATTAATTAATATATTAAGAAGAACAAGTCAATAAAACCCAATTTAACATTTTTGGTCACTATCAAGCTATAATGTACAGCTTTTCTTAGATAATTTAATACTGTCTGTTTCTAATACACATTGCTCTGGAACCCAATCAGGGCACGTGGAACAGTTTGGCTATTTTTGATAATATCAAGTCCCTCTCCAGCCCTCTTCTACTGAAATGAATTGGAAGCCTGTATTGATTTCTACAGACCTAGACTTTACTTCCACAGATTATGAGTTGTCTCCATAGAGACTCCTAACCTTAGCACTGAATAATATTAAAAAAAAAAAATCTTCCTAACATCACTGAGCTCCTTTTTTTAGAATAAATGACTCAACAGCCCAAGTCTCAAAACACACAATTTTCTTGAACTTGATCTTTTCAGAACTCAGTTCCTCAGTCAGCTTCCCCAAAGCCTAGTCTTCTGCATAAAACTACTAGCTAGAAGTTTAGGCATTTGAGACTTTTCTTCCCAACCCACTTGCACTTCCCTTCCTTGGCATACAAACTTACAACAGTCTTTCAGTAAGGCTGAGAAATGAAAGAGGGAGAAGCTACAGGATAACAAAATTTAGAAGTTGCCTGTTATGTTAGGGGAAAAAAGGCCAAAGCAAATGAGTTATCATCTCAGAACTAGTCTGTCATCTTGGTTCGCTCCAAAATATAAAAGGAGAAGGAAGCATGAAATCCTGCTAGCTAAAAAGGTATCTGGCATGGAAAGACTCTTAGCCACTGTCGAGTCAGCATAGCTAGCTGCTCAGTCCCACCCTAGCTCTGGCAAAGGGTAATGGGACAGACGTAGCCAGAATACAGTCATAGTCACTTGGCATGTGGCCCTGCATAACTAGCAGACATGATTTCAAGCAGCCATCTATGCTTGGATAGTGTTTTCAGTCAAGCCAATTCATGTAATTTATCTGGATTTTCAATTTAAAAGATGAACTTTCAAGTTTACAACAAAGTGAAAATTTATTAAAATACTCAGTCTACTATGAACGTTCTTAATTTTTACTCTTCTATTTATCATCTGCAGTTTTTAATATATCATAACACTTCTATCTACAAATTCCTTCTCCAGAACAAAACAATGACTTTGGCTTTCCTCAGCCTGCTAGTCCATCACAGACACTTTTAAAAAAATATATGCAGAGTAGCCACAGTTGTGTGGATTTCCTGAGTTGTCAGCTTTATTCATCAGAAATATTATCCACAAGTCTTATGTTAATTGGATCAGATTTAACATATATAAGCACACAGGGACATATGTCTATATTTATGTAAGCAATATATATAAAAGTTTGTGAGATACTTATTGCACACATATTTCTAAATGTTAAAAAAAACAATGGTCTTTCATTTGTATCTGAAAGGAGTATTATTTGAGCTGTATAATTTCAGTTTTGAGTTTTCAGCAACACAATGGGTAGCCGAACACACTAGTCTCTTGAGTTTCAAACTGAAGAGGCTCTTCCTGGCTATGTCAATATATCTACTTCCCACGTAATTTTTTCCTGCTCACATCTCTTACTCATCTTGTCTGTATCAGGCTCCAACTCTTCCTTTTGTTTCTTTTTTTGTATTTTTTGCATTCTATAATGTTCTTTCTTGTAACCCAAAATCCCCCAGCAGATCATGCTGAAAATTTTCGATTATAAATGCAGCTTTGTCAACAAAGCAAACAATTTTTTTAAATTTTTTTTTTCCAGAAATAGCAACAAATGATCAATAGGGAAAATCAAAATGTATCCTTCACCAAGCATTTCTGTTCTAGTCATTAAAAATTGTATCAAAATTGTCAGGCTTATGTCAAATGTTTTGATTTTGACCTAGTGCGTATTTAAAACAGAAAAAAACTTCCACCAAACATCTATAAAAGATTTCTTGGGTGATTTGGAACAAAGATTTTGAAATAATGGAATTTTATGTCCAAAGGAAAATCCTGATTTGGACATGTACTATTTGTACTTCATGCTACAGGATTCCATCTTTTTCTCCCCTATTACATCTATAAAACATAATCTTACCAAAATACCCATATTCTGTACTCCAAATCTCTCTTTTACTGCCTTTGAAGAGTCTGCTTCACCTTATTTATCCCTAGAATCAAATTCTACAAAACAATGGACCTACTGGTGTTCTAAGTCTTGGGGTTGGGGGAAAGACAGGGGTCATGAGCATTGTCATAGTTGATAGACCAAATACTTTATAATATTTGAAGCACAACATGCGTCTGCCTGTCTTTGTAAAGTAGTATGTAAATGTACATTTGCTGATTTAAAACATACTTCATTATCTAAATGATAATAAAGTCTCAAATATTTTTAAAAGCATGGTAGGATACACCCAACACACAATTTTTTTTTTTTTTTTGGCTAAAAATCTCAGTTCAGTCAAAAATCAAGTACAATTTGATAATGACTTTAGGTAGAAACTTACATTCATTCTAAAAGAAGAGGACTCTCTTTCCTCTTCCCCCACCTCGAAACTAGCTATCTTTACTGGACAGCATTTTTACAAATTGAATTAAAACCTGTTTTTAGGAAGATATTAACTCACAATCTTGAACCACAGCTGAATAATTGATTCTTGAGGAACATTATTTTGCTGGGAGCAGACTTCTCAACAAGATTAGAAAGCCACAGACACTCAGAAAAAAGTAACTGTTTACTCCTAAAAAAATTTTTTAAAGGTTAAGAGACTAATAGATCAGAGGATTGCTTATGGATCTTGTGGAAACTTTTATCTACACTCAATTTTTTTTGGAACTTTTCATTACCTTCATTTTCCAAGTGTGAAGAGAAAGTCAAAGGCAGGACAAATATATATAAATATATAGTAGTATATGATATGAAGTATATGTTATGATGCCACTGCATTCTATCCTATGCTTCTTTAAAAAAGAAGCCAGTGGGACATCTGGATAGCTGGATGTTAACTGTCCCCTTATTATTTGTCTATCAAGCATAGATAGGGAAAAGGAGAGCCAAGTTCTTTTTACTGGAGGGGAGGTCGCATAAGTTTTGTTGTTTTGTGAGCTCTAGTCTACTGTCCCATGACCAGAAATGTTTCCATTAAGTAAGGATGATGCAGACATACCTGTCCCACATGATGGGTGCAGTTCCAGTTGTATGGGGGAACACGCAGGCTGCAGCTTTCCCATGCTCCAGTGTCCCTGAGTGTCCCATGACCTGCCAACATGCTCCCTCCTCCTGCAAGGGGGACTGGAGTCACACAACAGCACCTTTGACTGCGTAACAGTGAAAGTTTGCAGCGTCACCAAAAAAGAGGGTGGCATTGAGTGAGCTGCCAGAAAATTTCACAGAACCTGCTTTCTACACCCAGGAAATAGGACAGAGTGGAACATGCCATCAAAAGGTTGAGCACATCTGATCTGGCAAACTGAAGACATCAATGGGAATCAAGACACCACGGAATCAGGACACAGTTCTGTCCTTCTCTAAAAATAATTTTCCATGTCTCTAACTGCCCCCTTTTCTGAAGTACTAGTAATGATTTTATCACGTTATTTTGTCTTCTACATGCATATGGTATTTTAGAAATGCTAAGTGTTTTTAGAACTAATTGGGAAAAACAGTATTGTGCCCATGCTTCTAAGCCTGGCGGTTTCAGAAGTTTAGCACCAAAAGTCCATTGTGAACTTCAGCATGAACAATGAGAGAACATGTTCCCCATTTCAGATCTCAAACTTCCTTCAGAGTCATTTTTTTCTTTATATAAAAATGCAAATTATGCTCCCTAGGGAAATAAAAAATCAAAACCTACTCTAGATCAGAATCATCTCCTAAATAAAGGTGATTTTTTGTCCCCCTCAAAATAACTTATAATGCAATTTTGACTACTTATTTCTTACTGGAATAATATTTTCAATTTGTCTTGAAAATCATCAATAAATTCCTCAAATTTCATTATTCTGTGTGAAGAACTTTCATTATTCCACGTGACGAAGCATTTGATGTAGTTCCAGGAATTCTAATACTATAAATAAATCATGGAAAAAGACATTTTATGGCCTTAAACATTTTGTACCAAACACACAGTGGTTTGCAGAGGATGAGAAATACATGTGCATGTTGACCAGAGAGACGACTACCAAAACTACTGCCTAGGCTCTATCAAAAATGAAAGAGGTGTCAGGCAGGGACAGACATGTACTTTTTCTACAGGTTACTGTAGGAAGCTGATTACCCTAAAGTTGAAGAGTTCCACTATCAACGTTAATGAAGCATCCTGCAATTACAACTGGATAATCAGTAGGAAAGCAGCAGTGATGGGTTGGCGTTATTCCCATAACAAGGCTGATGAGGATCAAAGACATCTGGGGTGTTTAGCTGCTCTGTCTTACCGCAGTTTGGTCAGAAATTGCCTGGCTCCAAGTGGCCCCCCAGCCTTGCTGGTCCCTGCCACCCCGTGGACACTCCCCCGCCCAGCCCTGGCCCCATCTCAGCCCAGCCTGGGGGCATCAGTTGCTGCCCCCCAACACCACAGCGGTGCTGGCTTCAGCCCTGTCTCTGGCCTTCTCTCCTAGATGGACTTCAGACCTCTGCTGTAGGTCTCCTGGATGGACCCCTTGTACTTACATGGTCACTTGTCTCCTGCCCCTTCTCCTGAATGGACTTTGGACTCACGTCGTGGCTTTGTCTCCAGCCCTGCCCTTGCTCTGTCCCCTTTTGCTCCTGATGACCCTCCCTGGTTGGACCCTGGACCTGGTTCATTGCTTGCCTTGTCTGGGCTATCAATGGACCCTGTCAGCAGGGCCACCACCACATGGTGGCCACCCTTGGCCCCCAGCTCACCTTCCCCCAGGGAGCAGCCCCACTCTTGCTGCTCCCTGACAGGAATGGACAACAGCGGGCAGGAGTTTGTTATTTTTTGAACACTGGGAAGTAGATTTCTTAGCTGATGCTGGCCATCTGTCCTCTCCAAAGGAGGCCTGACAGCCTTCAGCAATGGTGGGTCCCAGTGCCCCCGCACTGGCCGTCCCCAGGCTGAAGGGCAGCTGAGCAGGAGGGACAGGCCGTGGCGGAAAGCCCTCCCGCTTCCAGGGGTGGGGAACGCCCGGCAAAATTCAGAGTGTTTTGATCTTTGTCCCCTTCAGCTATCACTTCCAAGTAGCCTGGAGACAGTTTAAACTCATCAGCACAGTTTTATCTGGAAAATTATATAGCACTTCCCACACCGGGAGGAACTTACCTTAGTTACAAAGTGAAATCAGCTTGCAGTACCTACCCTACTCAAGACTTGAACTGTATTTGTTTTTTTCCCTGCAGGACCTGGAATTTATCATCTATGTTACGTGGAGGAAAATCTGTAATACTGTAAAGTCTACAGTGTGCTTTAAAAGCTCTGCTAGCAGATGTTGCATTTCTACTGAAGCTGCATTCACAATAGAGATGTTTATAAGGTCTGATGAGGAAAATATTTTGTTTCTCCTGATCTTTGTCTGGTGTAGATATTCCAGCCTTGAATTTTGCCTTTGAAGTAACCTTATCATTTCTGCAATTAAAACTTTCTTTTTCCATTAATGTGAAAAACATTTGAGTGACTCCTTTCATAAGGAAAGGCTTCATAGCTCTGTGGAAACCTTCTTCAAAGCTTTACATCGCAGTGAGAAGAAAAATCCTTTATAAAAGCTCACATTGTTTGAAGCAATTATCTTAATCTTTCTCCACTGAGTAGATATATAATTTTGAAGATATCTACAGAAGTGAGCGGGGTCTTTTACTCCGTTCAGGCACTTTGTTTATTTGAAGTTCTTTCACCACTGATTGTGTTAGTATGTTAAGCAGATGTCTCACATGAAGCTGAGGAATCTGCACATTGCACAGTTAAAACATTCATCCATACAATACTCAATTCAGGCTTTAGGAAACAAAGCAATACAAAATAAAACTGTTTTGAAACATTTCATTAAACACCAAAGCAGCAGTGGATAGTCATATAAAATCCAATAGCAGGAAAAAAAGCAAAAATAGGCCCTCCCCCACCATACTGCAGCTGGTGATTTCGTGTATGTATATGTACATATATTGGATCACTGCCTACATTAAAAAATGTTTAAATTGTTTGAAAAAGTTAACAAATGTTAAAATTTTTAAAAATCGTTAAAAATTGTTAAACACAAAGTTTTATTTACCATCCTAAAACAATGGCTTTTGGAGATGTTTTTATAATTAGTTGTTGCAACATATGTTGTGTTCAGATGCCAACCTGAACCTTTACTTCTGCTGAATCCCTTTTGAAACATTTGATGTAAACCTACTAAGTTGCAAAGTACTCAGCACAAATAACATCGTCTGTGAGCAAAGTAACTGGGGTTCCATGGTTCCCTGTGAGCAATAACCAACTAGTTTTAAATTACTTAATCTTTAACTAATTTATTTTACCAGCTCATATAAAATAGTAATAAATACTTGAGAACAGAAAACATCTCAGAAAAGTTTTAAGTTAAAGTAATGATCAGTTGTGTCAAAGCAGTGGGCAGTGCCTCTTGCACATTGTTTATTCATTACCTCACTCTCAAAGAACCCTGGGTGGCAGCAGCTATGCTGGGATGGCTGATATTTTTGACTTGGATTCCAAATTGCAAATGAAGTAAATTTTCAAGAATTTCTTAAAGCTGGGGAATCTTTAGCTCAAATATCTGTTTAGCTTAAAAAAATTAATCTCATAGATATTTACCTCTACTGTAACATTATGTTTTAAAGACTGTATCTGAGGCATCACTGAAGAAGTGAATAAAACAAAGGATGGGCAAGAAGAAACTACTGAACTTTGTAATTACAAGTGTTACTGCAATCACTTGGACTTCCTTGGTTTCTCTATCTGCCTCTATTGAGATCCTCTGTCATTTGCTGACCCTTTATTCTTTATCTGCTCATTGCCCTCTGACTAGAAATACAGAGCTAGCAAGAAATGTTCATTATTCAAGCCAAGTGACAGCCAGGTCACAGGAGAGAAGTGAAGCAGGTATTTCAAGAACCAAAGCAGCATTCACAGCTTTTGCCTTGAATAAGACACAAATAGCTATCCTCAAATCTCAGCATTCTTTTACTATTTTTTATACTAATGGTTTCACTTATGTCATTTCATTTATGTCCCTTCATCTAGGAAGAGATATTTTCTTAATTCTATTTTTCTGTTTTTTCACCTTTGACCTAAATCCAAGCACATTAAAATGCACCTCTCCTCTCTTTACACCCCCCCCCCCAAAAAAAAGGGTTCTGGTTTGACCTTGAAACATGATCTTTACTCAAGGAAAAGCATCTCCCATTGCATTATAATCCCCAGTACCACAGGTATTCTGATTTTTGTTGCTCTCCTGGAGAAAGGCTTAATTCATACCTAAGCAGTAGAGTGATGAGTGGATACAGGAATAATATTCTGCTCTCAAAACTTATGCTGCATGGTCATCTGCATTTGCATTTTGGTTCCAAATACTGGTATTTTAAATGAGAAATTTAAAATGAATTTTAATTAGAAATCAAAAGTCTCTCTAGAGAACAGAAGATGACCTGGTCTTTGACTTACAACCTGTTACATCATGACATTAAAATACACCTTTCTGCACGCAGCTATGAGGAGTTTCAGTCCGAGAGGGTTTATATTTGTGCTCGACTGTGTGCAGCTTCTACTTTTGTTTTTATTATCAAGGACAACACCTATTGAACATGGGAACATAGGAATAGTCTCCTGGCACTATAAGCAACAACATTAGATAGTTTCTTTCGTAAAGCGATCAGGCTCTGGTTGAACAAGGGGCTGTTCCTGTGGGGATTTTGTTGCTGTCCCTCCGCTCCTGAAGGAGGATGCACCAGTTCTCCCTTAGCCCTTCGTACCCTTAAGGGTTTCCACCCACAGCCTGGCCGCCTGCCTCCCACTCGCAGCTCTGTACCTTATATCTTCTCATAAGATATTCCAGTCCTGTTCTGTGCTGATCTTGTCTCCCAACTTGGCGTCATCTGAAAGTTTCATTAGCAAGATCCTGCTGTTTGCACCAGGGTCATTAATAGGAAAAGATCAGTCCCAAGACTAAACCTCAAGGAACTCCACAGACAAACCTACCCAGCAAAATCATTCTCCTTTCAGCAAAGGTGTTGCCACTCACTAATACTTTTCTCTTGGTAGAAATCAGGCTATCCTAAATTTTTAAACAAGGCAGTTAATCCAGTTATGCTAACTGGTACAATTAACTGTGAATGCTGAACATTCAAATAAGACCTGTGTCCATAAATATTTTTTGTCACCAGAAACGCCACTTTTCAAAACTGAGAATCTTCCAGTTGCTGAAAAATTCAGGGGGCCTTCTGCCGCCCCTCATTTTAGCCAGTCAGGCTATTCAGCCTGGTTTGCTCATTATATATTCTAAAATGAATACAGCAATATCTTCTTTGGGAGAATGGAAGTAATGCATACAAGCACATTTCACCCCCACAAACACATGCATGCTTACCAATTGTACACAAAAGAAATTGATTACAAAGTGATATAAAAATATATTAGAGGGAAGCTGGTAATAGCCACTCTCTTCACCAGCACTGATAATGTAATCTATGTTTCTCTGCCAACTACCAAATTGACAAAATATTTACAAGGATCATAAGAGACTTTTAAAGTACAAGCTTTCCTCAAAACATATATTAAATAGGCATCGGATGGAAACCCATACTCTACTTGCATCACTGAGCACTAAAATACTTGCGCTCTTTTTTTATCCTGAGGTAATTTCTAGCCATAAGGCAGTCATTTAGAGAAATTGCATCCCTAGCTCCTTAAGGCTAAGCATCTTTCTAGTGTAGGAAATGCTATCTAATTACGCTGGCAAATAAGCAACCTTCTCAAATTGAATTCCCTGGTACAGTAACATGTGATGACATTTAGTGATGTTTACTTCTTTGGGGTTTCTTCCTATTGCAAGTACAGTGTAACCTGTACTGGAAATAACTGTTATTATACATCCACCTGCTTTCAGACTGCCTGAAAGCTGTTTAAGCTTTATGGGAAATATTGGGGTACAGTAGAGGTGTTTATAGGATTCGAAAAAATCTCCCTACACTGGAATATGAGAGTTAACATACCACTTAAAAAAAAAGGCAAAAAAACCCTTAGCTTTATTTGCAAATCCTTGCAAGTAGTGGCCTAATACCAGAGATAATCTCCCAAATCTAAAAATCAAACATGCTTAATTAGAACAGGCCAGAACAGCAGGGGAAAAATCTCTGGAAACATCTTCTTTTACATCGATTGCCACTTAAAATGCCCAGATGCAACAATGTTTAATGTGCAGTGATATCACAGGCAACTACCTTTTATTCTGCCTTTTAAATAAAGCAGTGGCTGTAGGGAACCATCCACAAATTTTAGTGACTACTGCTTTGCTATCGGTTTTCAATTGCAGAAGAAATTTCTAAGGGAGGACAATTATTCCAGTCAGAGAGCTTTAGAGATTTCATGGTTATTGCACTGAACTTTAGATATTATTACTGCTATAGATGTAGGCTATATCCATACTTCAGATAGCATTGTAGCATACCGGTACCTTAGCTTAAACGATCTAGCTCAGGTACCAGAAACAGCCTAAAAGCAGCTGCATAGAGCTCATGCAGCTCCATGAATGCAACTGATTTACCTTGCTGAGAAGACTGTAATTCCCTCAAGCTGAGCTCTGCAGTATTGTGGCTAGCCTGCCTGTGTTTTAAGTTAGGCTGAGTTACTTTACAGTACAGGGAGATATATCATAAAAAAAATTAGCCTCTGAAATTATGAATATTGTCAATGGTTTCACTAGGAAATATTCTTACAAGCACATGCATGACCATAACATTGACCAAAGAATATAACAACATACTATACCTACTTTTCCTCCATATCATGATATCATGTGATAAAGTGTATGCTCTGAAATACTTCAGTCTTTAAAATACAACACAAATCTTATGCTGTTTTATTCTAGCTTTCATACCTTTTTCCCTCAATATGAATGGCAAGAATAGGATTGCAGCAGAGGATCTTTCAGGATCTTCTTACTGCTGCAGCAGGGCTCAGCAGCAGTACTATGTTTGTCTAATTCCTCTGTTTTCTTCTACTGTTTTGACTATAGCAGTATCTTGGATTTCCTTGATTTTTGCCACAGGAACTGTTTATCTGATTCTAAATACTCTTTCAACATTGCTCTCAGGAAGTGCTTTCTCTGCCCAATAACATTTGCATGACAGATGGTGCAAACAATCACCACATCGATGCCAGAATAGTGTGAAATAATATTGCTTACTGCTTGATGTTTCACCAACTGGCAACAGTGGATGGCTAGCAAGGATAATCTGAAAATAAAAATTTCTGTGTCCAGATTTCTCTGATTTTTGGAACTAAATTTTAAGTGTAGCTCCTCCTCCCCCTTTTCAAAATGTCTTTTTCATATACATTTCTTATTGATAATACCTTTGATCTCTAAGGACATTTGCAAATCAGATCTTTCAGTTGGAGGCAGGGCTCACTGCTTTTGTCATCCTTTCTCCTTAAATAGTCTATTATTTAAACACTCCTATTCTTTGTGATACATAGATACATAGATCCAATGTATATGTGTGGAATATATCATTCCATCCAGATGCCTCCAGGTGTCTCAGCAGGCATTTGAGCTGTTGACTGTTTTGGTCGACCAAGCATGTCAAGAATTCACTTGTCTGGAAAAATGAAGTCTAAATGAAAGAAAAATAATCTTTATCATCTCTGATGTTCTTCCTTGTATGCACATCCTGATTCTTCCTATTTTGCATCTCTGAACTGGAATCCTATATAAAAAATATGCACAAGTTCTGCTTCAAGATGACTGTATTTTTCTTGGCAGACTAAGCAATGATTCTCCTATTTCTACTTCTGTAAGTCTTTACTCATTATATCTTCATCAAATTCCCTTCTCATATGGCCTGCAACCTCGGTTGTTTACTGCTCTAATCTCAACAGTTCCCTGGTTCTTGCTCCATCAGACTTCAGATTGATGGACTCTTGGGTCATTTTCTTCCCCAGTTTCTACCAGACCCCTTTCTCCAAACTGTTGGTGAAAATACTCACCTCAGGACTTTTCCCAACTCCTGAACATTCTGTGAAGAAGTAATAGGATCTTTTATCTTCTTTTTTTTTTTTTATGACATTTTTCTCTAAGGCATGCAGCTGTCTTGTGGAGAGCAGAACATATAAACTACCATTCATGTAACAGGGCTGGAGAGTTCTTTTTCACTCTGAAAGAAAGAAAAGGTCATGCAAGAGTATTCCCAATTGCTGCCCAGCCTGTTGGTGATGTAGCTTTGAGCAGCAGTATTACAAAAGTTAGAAGTTTAGCTTTCAAAATGAATCTCAGTTAATAAAGCAAAAAATATTCAGCATATGTAAGTCAGAAACCCAGATGAAGCTTCTGTTTAGTTATCTTCTATTTTTTATGTCAGAGAGGTCTGAGAATGCTTTGCAATGATTTATGACAACTGCTTATTCTCAGATGTAGCTAAGAGTAAAATCAACTAAGATGCCTGCAAAAAGATACAAGAAACTGAGCTACACTGAAATAAGATATGCCTCATATTTTCAGAATCTTTCATCAAAAGATCTCTAAGCTAGATTTTTCTACCCATGCAAACAATTAAAATTCTCTTTCAGCTGTTATTTTAAATTCCATTTAAGACACAAAGCTTTCCTCTGAGCAAATTCAGGGTTGCTTCACTGCTAACCATTCAGAATTTTATTGGAAAGATCAGATCCCTAGTCTGTCCTTTTGACCAGATGGCTTATCTCCCTGAATGCTTCCACCGCTTTTTCCTTTGACTATAACATCAGGCTTATACAACTTGTCTTCACTTCTAACTTCCCTTCTAAACTTTTCTTATAGTAAGCAAGAAATAGCAGTCTAACTTCTGGCTACTCCATGGTGACAGCTGTCGTTGCCATTTTTTGTTTGTTTGTTTTTGGCCATTCTCTTCTCTCCCTTGTGCTAACACTCAAACAGCACCACAATATCTTTCTCTAAAAAACCCTTCCCATGAAGCCTACCCAAGAAACAATAATAAAGCTGCAGATGTGCAGCAATGACTAGCTGGCCTATCCATGACACTGTAATCTACCCTTTGCTTCTTTGTGATCACCTATCATCCTCTGCATGTGTCTATATCTTGTGTTAAAATTCAAGCACAAACTCTGGAGCACTCCTTTTGCGTCCTGCATTTATACAGCAGCCAGAACAGTGGGACCATCGTCCAAAATTAACACACACAAACATTACAGCAATGCAAACAATAATCAATGGAGTCACACCAGTTATTTTGATAGGAAATGTTCCAGCTTGGTTCCCATATTGTATATTAACACAGAAGAGTCTTATTGGAAAAAAAATGAACTGTTACTGCTATTTTGCAGAGTTACAGAAGGTAAATACTACTGTTCAGTATATTTAGCCTTAAACCATGAAACCACATTAACTAGATGGTAAAAGACAAATAAAAAGTGTTTTTCCAAATAACACATATAAGGGAATATCCCTATTGTCTAATTTAATACCTTCAAAAGGGTTCATTGACCATATAGCAAGGTTTGAATTCATATATTGAGGTTAACTAGATCAAATTAGTTGACGTAGAGGAACATCTCAGCAAGACATACAGTCTCCTATATTCATCTCTGAGGGTTTTGCCACATCTTGCACACTCATTATGTTCCACTGCTTCAAAAGGACAGACAAAATGTACAAGCTGTCCTTTAAATGGATTCTATTAAGATGGCAAATTTCATATACTACTGATTTCATACCAGAGACCAACTACCGGCGGAAGCAAGATTCCATTTATGATGAAGAAAAATAATAGAAAAATCTCTCTTGTGAAGAGAGATTTTACTTTTAACCTTTCCTTTTAAACAATTCATCTTTTCCTTGCCTTCATCCTATAAAGAAAAAAAAAAACTTAGTGAAATGTAAAAAGTAAAAGTAAGAAACTTAGTGAATCTTTTAAATATCCTGTATATTGTAAGGACAATAATTACTTAAACATAAAATATAGAATTATTTTCTCACTCATTTCCTCAAACTCTTAGTAGCTTATTTAATTTCATGCATTTTATTACTCTTATAGTGGCAACCCAACAAAAAAAAAAGTTTGCTTCTCAGGAAAGATTATCAAAAAATAAACAAGAAACTCAGTGACATAGAAAAGAGAGGAAGATATTCATGTTCTTTTCCAGGAACTATGATGCTGATGTTCACATATTTGTTTTTGTATTTTGTCTCTGCTTAACTTTCACTCTCCCAAGAGGAAAGACACTTGCCACTGACAAATTATTCACATTGTGTCAAATGACACTAATCAAGTAATTTATTAGCATAAGTTTTCAACTGTTCCTCAGAACAACAGCACTAAATAGGCAATTAATTCTCAAGTCATGCTGTGGGTATTAATAGCACTTGAAATGGAAAAGGACAGTGCAGCAGGAACAATTTGGTCAATTGGGCAAACAACACGTATAACCCCAAGTAACTTGATTTATTATTTATCCAACATTAAGCTTGATCTATGCAGTCTGTAGAAAAAGAGGACTGCATGGGGATCAGCATGGAAACACTGCTCCAGGGAAAAGGAAGATTATAAAGATGTGCTATTTGAATAATAAAGAAGAGTTGCCATAGTGCTGCTTCATGCATCTCACTTGGTTTCAGTCTGGCATCAGTCGGATTTTCAAAATACTTTTTCATCGCTCCCTATCAGCACATCAGTGTCGACAACTGCAGACTGAAAGGCTCTCCCCTTCATTAACTGGCTTTATGCTGTCTCTTTTGCAAGCTCTCTGTGTTGTTCACAGTGGTCAACAGCGAGCATCCTTGAAAATCATTCTGTGGCATGTCTAGAATGAAGACTAAAGCACAGTGTAGTGTGTGTGAGCAAGCTATCACACCTAACAAAAAAAAAAAAAAAAAATCTATGCAGAGCAGCATGACATTTTGTACAGGCTTAATACACCACTTCCTGGGAGCATTAACGATTCCTTACAAAACTATGCAGTCAAATGCCTTTTGATAGTCAAGCTAGGTTGCTCAAAACTAGCTTTGATATTGGTAGACTACAGGAGAAGGCTGTTGTAGGCATGCCTTGCAGATCTTCTAAAAATTCAAGGGAATAAACTCACCTCTCTTCAAAATTCTATAGGACCTGTAAATTTAGGTTAAAATTCATTTTTTAAAAAAGGCACTATTTTCCTGAATCTTAAACCAGCTTTTAAGCATTTGAGTCTGAACTTGTTCCGCCTAATCCCAGGTAATTATTTTAGGTACTTCAGTTAAGAATCAAATTGCCATTGATTCCCTCTACAGTTTGTGTAAAGAAGGAGAAAGAGAGTGAGAGGAGATACTGCAGGTCAAACAATATCAAAAATTTCCTTTTGGGTGAGCTTAAATTGGGACAAGCCATATTGTGTGTGTAATTTAAAGGGGGGTTTTATTTTCTTTATTAATAATAAATAAAATACTACATCTAAATAAAAAGTAAAGGATCCATTTCAAAACTGTAAAAATGAAATCTTGCTGGCATTTCCAAAAGTAAACATTTGATTTTGAAGATGCTGGATCAAAATATGTTGACATTTTCAGAATTTTTGCCTTTTTTTGTTAAAATTATTTCTATTTGATTAACATTTAGCCTTCTCTGCAACTCTGTTTCAGGAGAGGGAAGAAGGGAGATTCAAGATTGAAAAAGTATTATCCAGTCTGGTACCAAGCTACTTAATACTTTCCAAAAAGAAGAGTTTCTAGCATGCCATGAAACAAAACTCTAGGTTGCCTGAGAATTTTAATGACAAAAACTGAGGAGCCCGTGAGGTTTCACCATTGATGACCAAATTTTGGACTACATTTTGAGGTAAAACACTTTACTGCCTACAAAATATCTAACCCATATTTTAGGCCTGAAAACCACAGCCTTCCTTTCAATTAATCTAAGTACGCATAAAATGTTTTTAAACACACAATCCCATTCATTTTCAGAATTACTCAAAAAGCTGATTAACAGTAGTCTTGAAAAATCATACTGCTGCTTCAGCCTCAGTAATTGCTAGCCAATTTTATGCTCCCAATTACTGCTATCCCAACTATTCCAGAAACAAACTTGTCAGTTTCATATTTGAAACTGCTCTTATTCTACAGTAAATAACATCATCAACCTGCTAAGTCAAAAACAGTTTCTTCTATTTACCTTTTCCTTTTCCCATATTAAAAAATTGGAATATTCAGTTCAGGTTCAGCATTTGTCAAAACTCTTGGAGGGCCAGAACTCTCATACTAAATGAGCAACCAAAATTAATGCATCCATAACAGAAATTCAACTTGTTTTACCAGGCACTGCTGTAAGTATTTCGATCCAGCAAAATACATCAATTTTTACTCCAGTGTTGATTGGTTTAGACGCTGGTACAGAACATATTTCCCACAAAATGCCATTCTCTGCAGCTGCCTATGAGCAAACAACAATGTGCAAACAGACAAGCTCATCACAATCCCTGTTGGCTCACCGTCTCCCTGACTCATCTGGTTAAACTGAGTTTATACACTGTAATGATAATGAGGTGGTCATTGAGTATAGCAATATATCTGCTAATAAGTGAAGCTCTGGTACGCCACTTGCCCCTGCTTGGCCGAATTCAGGCTGAGAACACCACTTCCAAGTGCTAAACAAGTCTGATTCTACCTCATAATGTTCTAGCTAAATACAAATAACTAATTTGCAATAAAATTATTATTATATAATGGGAATCATTACTTAACGGCATGTTGAGCATACCATGTGCTTCCAATTCTGCTTGCTCCTGACTCTTCCAGCTTAAAGCAATTGGACAGTTAGAAAGATCTGGCAATAGTTTGAGTGTACACTGTATTGCTATTAATATTATTTCTATTTCAATTTTAAAAAATCATCCCATATTGCTCCACATTTGAGAAACACTTATCAATGAAATCAATGTGGCTTCTTTTTTTTCTTTTGATGAGGGCATAAATTACCTAGTTCTGTAAGAACTGGACAGCAAGCACACAGAGCTGTTACTGAGAATGTCACTGAAAATGTTAAGGGCTTCTCTATTAAATTATTTGCTCAGCAAAATAGAACTCAGGTTAAGTAAAATCGTTTTGTTGAAAAAGTTCTGGAGTTACTAGGGCTCTGCAAAGCTAGCATTTTAGTAGCATTCAGCTGTCTGAAGTATGATTGAAATTCTTGTATCTATATTCTGATGAATATATTTTCTGCTATAATTTGAGACCAGCAGTAGTTAGGAAGTTGTGCTGTTCTCTTGTGTGATATCTTCATTCTGGCTGACAACTGTTTCTGTTTTCTTTTCCTCCTCCTGGCCTAGGAAGAAAATAGATGCTGAGAAAAGACTGGGTTCATTCTGCTTCCATCAAGCTGAACAAGTTACTTTTTCCTTCCCTCTTTATATTATATCCTCCTGCTAACGGTGCTGTTCTACTCACTTCCATGGTACCATTGATACTACTACTGCCTAGAAGCAATCTGAAAAACCCAGATGAACAGCAGGCCAGATCTGTATTTATCACCTATAGGGATATTATGCATCTCACTCCTCACTCCTGATATCCCATTTTAAAACCAAATACAATTTAATTGTTGTTAATTGAAACTGCTTTGAGTATTTTCCACACCAACATTTGCCCACTGCTGTGTTGATTGAACAGCTGAGCTATAATTTTCAGAGCTGGAGCTTGCTTTGGGAGGACAACTATCTATGGTGGTTACATATTTTTAAAATCCAGACAACATTTCAGGGTGCTATAATAACAATTTGGAAACACATCTAAAGAACTGATGACCTGGAGGCATGACACAAAGCTGCAGAGTCAGTTCTCTGCCTTGTAGAATTTTCTTCCCCTTTGTTCCCCAGACACGTATTTTCAAGATATTAGTTTCCAGTGAAAGTTAGGAGGGACTCACAGCTAATGAGAAGTAGCCAGTTGCTGAGGAATCCTTCTGCCTGGAGTCCAGAAAGCAAAACAGAGAAAAGTCCCTAAAGACTGATCCAGCACAAACATGCAGGACGTCCACTGCGGCACCAGGGGTCTGAAAAAGGTTTTGTGGCACCCTTCCCTCCCACAGAGGCATGAGCTGAGTGGAAGTCTGGATAATGGCAAGAACATAAAATTACAGTATTTTTCTTCTGATGAGCTAGAATAATGTGTAAATTTGAATAAAGTTGTCCAGGAAGCTGAAGAGGAGACAGAGAGCCACAATAAGGAATATAAGGTTATGTCTTCTCCTTGGAAAAGTTCAGATTTGGTCTATTTAGGAATTCAACAGACTTTGGAAGCACATGCAATACCTCTGCAATGGAAAAAGCCTAGGCCTCCAGAGCCATTTATTTGAACTATTCCCCCCAGAGTTTCATATGCAACCACTCTTCCAGGAACAAATGAGAGATTTTCGCGTCTGTTAAAATATTTAAGGAAATTTCTAGAGTGCTGAGTATCCATAGCCCTAATTGTAATCAATTCATATGCCACAAGGGCTCAGAATCTCTGAAAAATAGCTCCCTTTTCCTCTTTCCAATAGCTTTCCTTGGTGCCATTTGTCTATAGATATTTGGAGGAGGAGAAGAGGAAAGACTTACTTATATTCTCTTGAGGGAATAAGCAGGCACGCTACAAAGTCTACCACAACAAATTGCATATCACTTCTGTAGACAAGTAGGACCCCACTCTTATACAAAAGGGATTTTTAAAGTCATCCTAGAGAGGAAAATATCAACTGTCAGCATTTTCTGCTCATTTGTGAATCAATCTAGTTATAAAAATTCATCATTCAAAAAACTAGGCTGATTTCCCTCTTTTTCCTGTGTGGGGATCAGGAAAAAATGCCTGCTGGAGGTAGTACTGGAGGCCATCAGAGGCAACCAAGTAATTTTTAACAGCTGCATTCCAGGGAAAGCCATAGAGTTCAATGCCATTCCTCAATTAAAAAATAAAAAGTATCACTGAGCTTAAATTTCTTAAGAAGTTACAACCTTTTGCATACATTCCCAGAGCTAGGTTGTAACTTGTGCAGTTAGAATGACTTGGAGAAGCGAGAATTGTCTCTTTCAGTGCTGACTTGTGAATAAGGGAATGCATAAATCATTATGCTTCTCTCCAGGTTTACCTAGACAGCTCAGCAGATCAGCACCCAGAGCACTGCGATGGAACTGCATCAGCACTTGAGGTGCAACCCTTCTCTTCAACTTAGCCCACTCCAAGAAAATTATTAAAGGAGCTTTCCCAGCTGCCAGGACTGTAGTTTTTCCTAGCTTTCCCATATATAATGAATAGGCTGGTTAGTACTCGATTAATCACAGAACTTCACCATGTGCTAAAATTTCTTTTAAAGGAGTGGAATAAAAATATCTAGCAAACAATATTTGGCAGTCCTTTAAAATAAATAGCAAAATATTCTTCTGCAGCATTCAATATAATAATATTATTCACAATAAAAAATCCTTATTCAGCTTTTAAAATAAAAGATAGCTTATTGAGACATTTAACCATCTTTATAATATCATAAATTTACAAAGGATCTCTGCCTTTGATTTTAGAAAGTACAGAAATAATTAGGCTGAAACCTCCAAAGTGGATTTTTTGAGTACTTGGGATGGATAATGAGAAGAGTGAAAACACTTACTTTTTGGTTCTGATAATATCTGCTCTATCCACTTTTTGGAGGACTTGCTCACTTTTTGATGGACATTGAGAACTTCCATTTTTATGGAAAATCTCTGAGGTGTTTAGTCATCTTCATTCACTCTAGATGTCCACAGAATATGACCACAGATATTGAATCAATCCCCCAACTTCATTGCCCTTTTTCCCCCAATTCTCAGTATCAAATCTCCCAACAAAGGTAGAAACAGTAGACTTAAAAAAAAAAAAAAAAAAAAAGTGCAGGCTTCCATTCCGTGTGCAAGCATCATTCTGTGCACACAGATACCCAGTTCACTTTCCTTTTGTCTGTCATCCACCTATTTCATCTCCAAAAACACAGCCTTCAGGCTTCTATTCTGAACTCAAGCCTCAAGTTAATAACCCAAATCAACCTGCAAGTTCTAAAAAATAAAAACAAATCCTAGCTAACCCATCGCCTCTTTTCCCAAAGAAAGCCGGAACATAAAGAGGTTACTTCAGCCCAGAGTTGCTCAGATTCCTCACACTAGCAAGATATGTTTGAGAGAGAGTGCGAGGAGGAAAGGGCAGGAGAAGACAGGTCCTCTACCCTCATATCTCACGTATTGCCATGTGGTACTAGTTTGTACTTGTGCATGTACATGTCTTTCATTCCCTGCTTTCTCCCATGGGCAGTCATCCGCTACCCATCACTGTGTGGGATTAGCACGCTTGCCAGTACAGTCTGCACCTCTCCCGAGGCTAGTTCCATCTTGGTCACGCAAACCCCAACATCATCACTTATTTCCTACAGCCCAGTATTTTTCACCGTACATTTTAGCTTCATTAGAGATACTGTATAGCATGAAGAAAAAGATTATTTTTCTTTTAATGTGTCTCTGCATAGAAGACTACAAATTTGAACTAGGAGTTCATGGCTTAACAAGAGTTCACCCTGGCCTTGCTCAGTGTAAGGTCAGCAAAGATTTTCCTCTACTTGGCAAAAAATGTTCAATGAACAAAGATTTTAGAAGCAATATCATTATTTTAAAAGGACAGTGTAAATGGTTTCAGCATGTGAAACAACATTATCTTAAATAAAAACATCAAATTGAAAAATATTAAGTATGCCAACATCAAAAGCAGTGGCTCACAGGTAATAAGATGAAAGTACTGTGAAAACTCAGGGAGGCATTTTGGAAATTACATGCCTGGAATAATACTTATAGTAGCAATAATAATACATGTACTGTATATTTTACTTGTCTGTATACATACTTGCATACAAATGTATACATTCACTTTTATTTAACATATATCTGTATTATACATACATATATAAATATTAACCATCATTTATGTCTTACATACTATACATGTGCATGTGCATGTGCCTGTACATATGCACAAAAGGTTAATTTTACATATATACGAATTCATTTTTTGAAACCATTTTTTTTTGTTCTTTTATTTTATAAAAGTAAATGGTTGGGCAGTGATAGGGGTGGCAAATGGGATAAGCTGGTAAAAGTGAAGTGAGGACAGACTGACCTTTTTGAGGAGCCAGCAATGATTTGCATGTGGTAATCTCTGCTCTGTATTTTTTCCACCTCACTCCCTCACTTTCTCAGGCTTGCTAAATTAGTAAGTCACAGTGGGACTGATACACCTAAAAGGAGAGGTCATTCAGTGAAGTCTGGGCCAGCACGTCCTACTTGAACAGTATGTGATATCTTCAAAATCCCTTTCTTTCCTGCAGGGAAGGCAAAAGCTCCGGCAGCTCTGCCGTGCCAAATGCATTCATCTGCAAATAGTACTTCCAAGAAAAAGAGGAGTGAAAATACAGAGTGAGAGCCACCCAAGAGGCACCTAGCTCCATCATGGTGAAACCACAGGCTCTCTGCATGAGAGCCTGCCAGCCAGGGAGCAGTGGGGCTGCATTAACGCTAAGGGCCATGATATGGCACTAATTTTGTGAAGTACATCCTGAAAAGAGGCATAGAGGAAGATGAAGGGTAAAAGTGGTTCAGGGTCACTGAATCCATGGTTGTTTTGCCCAGGGGCTGGAATTACGGCATTAGGAATGCCACCAAATCCCACTGGATAAGCACACCGAAATCTGAAGTTGAGCTGAGCCCTGTACGCTGCTCCATGAACGGGGCTGTGCCAGAAAAAAATAGTCCTAAATTGTTCTGGCAAATCAATGTTAAAAATACAATTCATCATTCATTTTCTGGGCATAACAGACAGTAAGTTCAGCTTGGTTTTTCTTAGTCTGCATGTCTCATTTTCTGTAGTTTTGCACACGTATTAGTAGTTAGATGTTTAAGTGCCTGATCTGCTGTTGCAGACACATGGGAATGCAGATACAGTATCTAATAATCAGCAATTAAATCATTTTGAAAACAAATGTGGGTTTGAAACCAAGTCCATCAGAACAAAGGACACTTGAAAAGTTCAAACTTAAAGTATTGGAAGATTGCTCTTAGGTTTTTCTAATATCACTATTTAAAAAAACATCTTTCAATTTTCACTACAGTAGGGAGGTGACTAATCAGTAAGCTAAGCACTCTATGAATTTAGTACTCTTTCTGCAGAACATTGCAGTATGTACACTGTTATCCAGAATACAATAATAACTCCATGTCAGTTGCACTGTTTTTATTATAACACCACATTACTCTTAAGTGTGCTTTTTGTTTGCTGCATTTTATGTGAATCATTAATTTTATACTTAAAAATGTGTATCGTTCAGCTATAAAAGATACGATACATCTTCATTTTTTACAATCTGCAAAAAATGTACATCCCAATACTGATCGTTTTAAAGGAGATATAAAGAATAAGAGCATTAGCTGGCTTAGTAGCATGTAGTGCATTCTTTCTATAAAGCTATTTAATACAAGCTTGCCTCATGCTGGTTTCCATTTCCACTGATGTTCTCTACAGTTCATCTGGTATTAAAAGAGCAGGAGCCAGATCTTTTCTCAAGACACCGAGGATAAATCACAGGGATTAAATTACATTGGCCCGTCACAGGCCGTGTTGGACTCCAAGTAGTCTCTCAGTTTAGTTTGTAGGTAGCTGTTGATCCTCAGCACCACTCCATGCCCACACTCTGAGGCTACTTATTAAGGGACAAGCTGCTCTTTCTGCTATTCATGATATACACCAAAGCCCTGACAATAATGGCCATAAAAAGAAAATTGGAAACTTGTAATCAAAGTACCGTTCTATTTTAAAAGTCAGTATCTCCCACTTAAGTGTTTGCTTATACTTTCTAAGCAATAAGGGACAAAAGTTGTTAACAACAAAACAAGTACACAATAGATTTTTGAGAAATTGACAAGGTTTTTTTCCCTCCTAAATGATTCCCTATCTTATTTGAAACTTTTTTTCTGCTTTATATAACAATTCTACAACATAAATGATGTTTTGTTGATTTATACCAGCCTCAGATGCATCAACTCTAATGGAATTGTATTTGTTTGCAACAGATGTGGCTTTTTCTCTCTCTCCTACAGTAGTCTCGTTTCCTGGCTCAACAAATCTCTTGGTTGAGTTTCTCTGTTCTTCATTTCTAATACTAAAAGCCACAGTGTTAGCTGGATTTGGTAATGAATACACAGAAGAAAGTGAATATTCAGCATCAAGATTAAAATGCAGACCCTTCTCTCTCTCTCTCTGGACAACATCCTAAACTGGAAATGTTCTAGGGGTAACAGGGTTAATGAGTCTTATTTACAGAAAGCAATTTGAGAGCCTATTTAACTTCTACATCATGTGGAGATGAGCCTTGACCTACTAAGTTAATAAACAGGGGTTTCCACATGTCCAAGATAAATGCCAGGTTATAATTAGCAGCCCTGAAGCTCCAAGGAATGGATAGGCAGACATGGATTTCTTTCATGAAACTGAATGTCAGACAGACTATTCAAATGTCTGAAGAGAGAATCACAGAGATTTGGATGGCTTACAGAAGGCCTGGGAGATGGGTTTGCTTCCTTTTAAAGTGTTCTCAGAGAACTCCTATACTATCCCACTGACATACGTCATCTGTTACCCTCCTAGTTGCAGTGAGAAATTCAGTGGGTAGAGGGAGGCCTTGAACTGCCTAAAAGTCAAGACTTCGTCTATTTATTTTTCCATTAAATATGCATGTTTTGGTCTTAGTTCCTGTTACAAGGGTATTTGGTGATAGAATTTTGAGTCATATAGCCTCCAAATCTTAAAGATTTGGGACTAATTATATAAAAAATAACAGATACGAATTATATTACAAGTACGCATCTGATCATGTATGTACAGCACAAAAAAGAAAAGTTGAAAGTTCTTGCTCTGAACCCTGTTTTTGTTGCAGGCCCATGAATTCTCTGAACATAATTATTAGGTGAAGTTGTGGACCAGATTTTCAAAGGTATTCAGGCATTTAAATATGCAGCTGGGTATTTAGAAGGACTTTATTCCACTGGCTTTGGGCAGCAAAACTCTGTATAATGGGGGTTGGAAACCCCCATTAGCCACTTTTGAAAATGTCAACCTATGTGAAGATTAAATATTTTGTTTGAACTCAGGAACAAAGCTTCTGTCTTCTTAATTAGCAACTGCTGGACGGCCACATTCCAGGATGCAGAAGAAAGACTAACAGTGACTGAAGCAAGCAATTTAGATGAGCTAGCTGAAACTGTCCCCGGAAACCATTAAAAGGTGACTAAGATGGAAATTAGCTGATATTATTTCATGCTGTGTTCTAAACTGAGCTAATTTTCCCTCCTAAAAAGCCACCCTGAAGAGAGAAGGAAATAAAACCTATGCTTTCTAAGTAGGTTCAGGTGGCTCCTGAGTAAGGTATTACTTGGTTTTGGACCCTGGGAAATTAATTCTAACAGCAAGCTTGTGAGGGCTGCTGCAGAGGCTAGGCTATCCTTAGATCTCTGAAACATCTTTTGAGAGCATGTTGTACAAGACATGTTTCCTTGACTGCTTAGGAAAAATAGATCTGTACATTCAGACAGAAAAGAAATGAACAGAAACTACCTATTATGACAGACTTACATATATAGCTTGTTACAGTTCCAATGTGTCTATGCTGAAATAATTCATGTGATTTTAAGGATGTGGAGAAGCACAAGAACAAAACGCAAGTTATAGCAATCTACCTGTATCAGCCTCAACTTTAGAATGAGCTTATTTATCCAGTTCTTTGGGTTTCCACAGATACATTAGTATGGGAGCTGAGCTAGCTAGGTTAACACCCTCTTTGTAGCACTCTACTATATTACAGACACTTCTGTGGCTTCCATGAAGGCATACACTCTCAGGCTACATGGTAAAAACTACAAAAACTCAGTTCTATTTCTTGATACATGAAGTATGTGTGCGGATTCCTGAAGTAAAACCCACATATCTTTTTGCGACCTCCATCAGGATCTGCAGTCCAAGCCTTGTCCTACTTTCAGGTTCTGTCCTTGAGTTGTCACATTATCAATTGTTAGCTACAACTTCACGCTAACAACATGGGATTAATTAATGGCCACAGACCTTGGAACTTAAGTGTTCAACAATGACTAAGACTCCTTAGCAGTGGTGGCTTTCAGTAATGCATCTCATACATAAACCACCAGAGACCCCAGAGTCATGGAACATACTATTATAGCCACTGTAGGTATGGGGGAATAGAGCCAGAGGAGTTAAGTTACTTTTCCGTTGACAAAAGATTTTGGTAAGACAGGCAATAAACTGCCTGTTTTGGATACTTCAAAAAACTGAGCACTTTCTGTACCAAAGAGTCACTAATAAACTCCAAGCTCCGTGAGTATATTCAGGATTATATTTCCTTCTATTCCCTGGTACTACTCATAGGATTTTCCATAGTACATCAGACTTTAAGTTAATATTCTCTGTCACAGACCAGTATTTAAGAAGAAAGAACCCACCTCACACCTCCCATCCCCTCAATACCCAGTCATGATACAGAAACAGGAGCACAGTGTATGAGGTATATTCTTTTGGCTCACAGCAGGCCTTCCTCTCACAATTTAAACCACAGCATCTTTATCTTAGTTTGCATAAATGTAAATGACACTACAGTTCATTAATTTATCTAGCACTTCTTAAAAACCCAGTCATGGAATTTGCCTCCATAAACCTTCTGCAACCTTGAATTTTAATATGCTGTAAGAATGTACTATGGAGAGAGGTCCTATTTTCTTTCTTTGCCTCATATTTACAAATTATGATTTCATCTTCTTTATGTAATGAGAGTAGTCAATAGATATTCTTCTTAAAAAAAAAAAAATCTTTTGCTCATCCCCTCTGTTTATTTCTTCCAGGTTAGTCATCATCTCAGACACACACAAACATTCACACACACACATGCACATGCAGCTGTGCTTTTCTGAGCCTCTCTCTTCTCAGGTGAAAAATAACAAAAGAATATAAAAAAAAACCCCACACATAATCAACCTTGTAATACTGCTTGTTTGACAATAATAAGGAAAAGTATATGAACAAGTCTAGCACATAATGATATTGTCCCAGCCCCTGCATTTTAACTGAAAGGACATTCTGAGCTAGAGGTAGAGTTTTCTGACAAAATCATGGAAGAAAAATCAATTCTGGAATCCACACAAACAGTTAACAAGAAATTCCATAGCTATGTGCCGTGTCTTCTTTCATTTGCTTTGAACCTACTACTAATTCAATTTGATTCGCTTAGTTCCTGAGTGAATAAACCTTTGAACAACCATTCCTCATTCAGCTCCCCTATGCTACTGATGATTTTATATACTTCTATCATGTCCCTCATTATTTTCATCTTTTCCCAGATGAAGACTCATTTCTCATCTTTCATTACCTTCACTCGAACTGTTGGCTTTTTCTGCATCTTCTCCACTATGATACTTTTAAGGTTGCAAAAAGAAAGTTTGGAGATTTGAAAATCACCAAACACTCACCATGTTGGTGAATTTCTTGTTGTTCTTTCCTATTACTTAAAGCAGAGCAAAGCATCATTGCACATGCTTTGGCTTTCCTAGGATAAACACATTTCAGCAAACTCATTTGTGTCTGCTTATATCTCAGCTCTGGTCGGAGCAAGAACTAGCATGCTTGTATCTGGCTTGCAGTAAGTGGAAGTCCTTTTAGGCTTTACAATGAGATGTGAGCTTTCAAAGTAGGGAGTCTGGGATTTTTACCCCATTCCAACCTTGTGAAATGACAGGGGTCACTCCCTGGGGCCACAGCAGCCAAAAGCACCCTGTGAACCGTTTACTGTTACTACAAGGTGGCAGCTGCTGCACATACTTTATGGAGTCCTTGCTCATACAAGCATCTTTGTAAGACACAGACAAAAGAGGCAAAACAGCAAGGCAGAAGGTAAATCAAACCAAACCTTAGAAAAACATCACGGACAATGTTTAAATTCCTTGTCGCTCATACAGTTGTAAACCCTTTCAGATTAAACGTCTGAAAGTTATCATTTCTTTGTCAAAATAAATTAGTTCATATCCAAATAAACAATAGGCACACACTTAAAAACTAAAGCCATTAAAATTGGGAATAGTCAAACAGACATTACGTGCATTTTTTCAACTACTTCTGTTTATTACATGCTGCTAAATTGTTCCTTTTAAACCTAGTATTGTATATTGTATTTTTAATTTTTACATTAATAGAAAGAAAACCGAATGTATGGCTCTGAATTTTGATCCTAGTTCAAGCCTACTTACAGAACCATAAAAAAATAGAGAAATTTCACTGAGTTAAACAGTTATCCCAAACTGAGATAGTAATAAATGACAGAAAAATGTGGATTTTTGTGTTTAAAGATTTCTGTTCCTCCAACACCTCTCAATAACCCAAGCAAAAAAGGCTGTTTTGAATAATTAGCAAGACAAGAATCAACCATAAGTGTTGGTATAAATCATCGTAATTCCAGTCAAGTCAGTGAGTTACCAGGTCATAAAATCTGAGTGAGGAGAGCACAGTTTCTTTTTGAGTTAACTGGAGCTGTATCAGTTTATATGAGAATGTGCTCAGGAGTACCTCAGCCATATGCCTCAGTATAGAGCCACTCACAAATATGACATGCTTGAATAACTAAAGCGACCTGAAAAAAGTACACAACACAAGTAGGCAGCATGGACCTTAATGTCCTTCAAATTTGCTTTACACCCTGAAGCGAGTTGGAGTGCAGACCCACAGTCATGCTAAAATCAGAGTAAAATAAGTAAAAGCAAGACAAATTATCATGTCCCATTTTTATCTCATTGCTCTATCAGCACCTTATATTGCTGTAATTTGTTAAAAAGAACAAAACATTTGTAAGGCAGGTTTTCACTTGTTCTTGACATATGCTGTAGGTCATCTTTTTGTTTTCCTCAGCCTAGAAGTTTGTTTCTTCCTCCCCAAGCTGCTCACCTCTGCTTGCACAGCAGGGAAGACTCACCCCACTTTTGCTTTGACCTTTAGCAACACATTACAGCGCATTAGTGTTTTGTCCATGAGGAAGAGTGAAGTAATACAGCTAGCGGCCACTTTCATCTTGAAGGAAAAACGATGCTGCAAAAAGGACTCTTGCATCTCATTATCTAATATCCTAGTGAAGTTCTTTATAATTAAAAAAGATTCCTTTCTACTGAAAGAAACAACTAAAGCTTCACACTGTGTATTAAAAAGATGAACACAGGGGGCTCACATCTTCATTCAAATTCTATCATTAGATGGGTTTAAAGAAATTTTTAGTTTTCTCTGCTATCAACAAAACCACAAGCATCTGTAACCTCCAGTTCTGCAGAGCTCCCTGAAAACAGAATATAGTCAATTCCCTTAGCTCAACCGAGGACTTTAACACATGCATCTTATGTGAATGGTACTGATAATCTGAATTTATACAATCTTTTGCTCACCCATTGCTAGAGAAAATGAATCCATTAAGGAAAAAAAAATGATTACAGAATCAGATCAAGGAGAAAAACTGTAAGAAGCACAGGAGCAGACTGCTTTTCAAAACTAAAGCCATTCAAAATCCTGGCACCATTGATGAGAACAAGATGTGAGGTTACAGGATGGCCAGGTCCAACACAATAGAGCATAATAAGATTTTTTTCCTCTGCTCTATACTTGCCTTTTGCAAATAAGATGCTCTTTGTTAAACTCAGAGTCAGAATAATGATTTCAGTGAATAATATTCTTTAAAAAGCTTTGCACTGAGGAGATAGGGCAGATACGCCTATCTCCTTGAAATTTTTTTTGTGATTCCTAAAGTATCACCATACCCTGAACTACAGAGACAGTAAAAGACTAAGCTAGCATTCTGATATGTTATTATCAGTAAAATACAGAAATTCTGATTGGAGACAGTTCCTGCAGCTCTCATAAGACTATATTCATGTCTCCATGTATCTGAATATCCATCCATACTTGCAATGAGCATTCTAAGAGAGTGTTTTGAAAACCACATGATTACCTCACATCTTTAGGAATAACTCTTAATAATTTACAGCCCTGTTAAGGAGTAAACTCTCAGTCATTTTTCATCAAATGAATCATATTCACAAGTTCAAATTGCTTGATACTTTAAAAAAATCCTCAATTTTTTAAATGTATTTTACTTTCTTAGAAGAGGAAAAAATAATTGAACATATCACATACAAGTATTTTCTGAATATTACCAATTAAAGCTTTCTACTAATATTAATATGGATATTATAACTGTTTGACTAATAAGTAAAACACTGAAGACCTCAGAAGTTAAAAGCAATTACTATATTCCTACAGGACCTGACCCAAACTTCCTGAGATACATACAAGACTTTTCAGGGAGCTGACCTACAAGCAAATGAGACAAAAATCATGATTCAAAAATTCTTATCCTTAGCCCAGTGACAGCCATGCTATGCATATACAGTATTCCTGATGCTCATTCGTGTATCATTTCACCTTCGCAGGCACAGAATTCTCTATAAAGTGAAAAAGACTTTCACATTATCTTAGATACCATAGACAAGTATTTGGGCAGAGCTGCAGGAAGGAAATCCTCTTCATTCAATCCAAACCAGTGTGCGCTCAATGCAGAATTATACCCTATATGAAACTAATGAGCACTATACAAAAAGCTCGTTTTCATTAACTATTGTAGCTTTCATTGCTTCTCACAGAAGACACTTTTACTTACTTTATAACAATAATACACATTTTCATCCTTTCAGCTCTCTAGTTTAGACTTATAGCCCATCGTCAAAGAAAAGGCCATTTAACTTTTACTTTTTCATTTTTACATCTACCAAATAGATCATAAATATTTCATTTATGAACTAAACTTCCACATTTATCTTGTGGTTTTTTTTGAGTAAATTCATAATACTACCAACTCATTTTATCACTCTTCTATGATGTCCCTTGGTTTATTAAGGCTAATCTTGTACTGAAGTGTGTATAGCAATCTGTCAATATAACATATTATAATTATACCAAACCTGTACTGATCTTCCTTAGTCTATGGCACCATCCTCCACGGTGCTAACCAGAGCAGAAATGTATTAAATGTATTAAACCATAAACATACTACAAACTGCAATTCGCTCTATGCCATTGCACTTCCTCGCTCTATTCATCCCTGACAACACTCACTAAAATACTACTTAGAAGCTTCCTTCCCTTGAGTATATCTTTAAAGCTAGTTTTCCCTGCATTTTGATTTTTACTATGATTCAAGATTCAATATATTTGTATTGCTTTGGAATCCTTATACGTTTATAAACATGCATGCCTAAATGTGCATATATTAAGTGTATTTGTATCACTTTTCAAATCATGAGGATATCAGTACAGTCTGTGTCCCCTTAGACATCCTGCAATACCTCATTAGATATCTCTCTACAAACATGTTTCCAGTGCATTAGCGTTTTTTAATAATATTCCTTTAGTAATTCAAATATGATTTCAGCCTCAAACCACGTCGCAGTCAAAGGCAATCAGTTGAAATCTTTCAACAAAGCCCTTAAAAAGAAGTAGCAAGGCCTCTTCTAAAAATACAAATACACCTAAGTTCCATTATGACTCCTAATTTTGCGATGTTTTAGAAAAGGTTTGAAGTGGCAGGAATTTTCAATGAAGCATTAGCTGGATGAGTACAGTTTCATCCTTTAAACATTTTAGGCCTTTTTCTTTCAATATTTGTTAAATCTCAGAATCATTAGACCTCTACATTTTCTACTCAAAGAAACACAAGATTCTTTCTTTCAATATATTTTCTAGCATTATTACAGAAAGGTGGTTGTTCTCATAAACTAGACTGATGCTACAAACCTAGCTTCCAACCCTTGCTTAACTTCATCGAAAACAAACACATTAAAAAAATTAAAACTTTCCTTCTTCTTAAGAATGCAAAATCTTTGCTGCCAATTTTTGTACCAGAAATTTCAAGGGAAAAAAGGTTGTATCTGTCTGCTCAGATACTAGAGAGAGAAAATTTCATATCAAAAAGGAGGTATTCCTCAGACATCAACACATCAGTCATCCATTTATAAGAAGCAGCGGTAGGTTCAGTGGGGAAAATGTGTTCAGTCAGCTACCCTTTCCCTTCACCCAAAACCGCACTGAGGAAATTTCGTCATCTCTGGGTTGTTCCTGTCCCACTCCAAAACAGCCCAGGTGAAAACCAGTGAGGAACTAGCCAGAAATCCCAGATGAAAGGAGCAGAGGTGGCCAAGGAAGGAACACGGGAGATTCAGATGATTGGCATTCAGAGCTGAAGCCATTGCTTTCACTGGGACAAGGATTATTCCACAGTTACAACCAAATGAATTTTTTTTGCATGTAGACTAGCCTGGCCCCGGTGTAATATGACCATTTTGGAACGGGTTTTGTGTGTGCATGTGTGTGCGCATGTGTATTTGAATGGAAATAGCAGCCTACCTTTATTTTTTCTAGAGCAATTCTGTCGGACTCTGGATGCTGCCAATTAGGTTGCCTAGGTTACAGCAAGCTAACTCAATTTTAGAAGAAACCATCAACATTTACTGCTCTTTTAAACTTATTTTTGTCATAAATAAAGCGTAGGGTAAGTTATAGGGCAATTTGGATGTGTTTAATACAACAGCAGAATAAACCTTAGTACTACTGAGGTAAGCTCCTTTCTTTGAAGTGTGATCCCTGGTTTGGCCAGGAGTTTGGTTGCCTTGCGCTGGCTAGCGCTGGCTGTTTCTAGTGCTCCCTGCCTTCAGTTTCATTCACATCGTCTCCCCTTACACTCTTCTCTTTTATCCAGCCTCCTTTCCAGGGTTTCCTTTCACTTTTCACTTTTATTTGGCTTAGTTTCATGCTTAACTAACCAAAAAATAAGGGCAACGCATGGAACTAATGGGCTGTTTGCTGCCACTATGCTTTTTGCTTGATCAGATGGACTAAAGGTGGGAAGACTCTATTTAGGGCTCATATATAATTCTATTCCTACATATGAAGCAACATATTTTGACTGGGGTCTCAATTCTCACATAATAATCATTATTAATAAATGGTAATAATGTATCTGGAAGATCAGAAACAATAAAGCAATATTCATCTCTCTCCTTTACCTAAATATTTATATGCAGGCACATGTGTTATCAGTATCACCTAAACAACATCTCAATCTACTCTGAAAATAAATGAGAAACCTAGAAATACTTTTAAATGATTCAATAAAAGTTCTTAAATGCATATGCTGTAGACAGATAGATTCAGCTTAATTTCTTAGTTCAGAAAGGGCTTTTGTATGAGCACAGATAACATCATTTGAATGACCATATTTATAAATTTGAATTCTTGGGTGATTTCAATTTAGTGTTTTAAGCTCAATGTTGGTATTTTGAAAAAAAAAAAAAAAAGTCCCCAAAGAAAATTTTCCTCCTACAAGTTTTGACTGCATAAAACAACTGTTCCAGACATCATTGCAAACTAAAATTGTGCTCTATTAAAAGCCAGTATAAGAAGTCAGACTTCAAAGAATGCACTTAACTGGTTTACTTCATTTATCCTGTGGTTTACAGTGGAAAGTCTTCCTAAACCCACAGGTAGGGGCAATAATTACAAATAGAACATGTTCACGAGGGCTTATGCTTTTAATTTGTCAGTGACTTTCCAGCTTCCCATTTATAATTAAGTGTTTTGGAAGACCTTTGTGAGACAACTTTGATATAATCAATTAAACTTTTTCAGTAAGAGTTGGTTTAGGTCACAAACTAAAAAGATTATTTATTCTGGGATACCTTTATTATGCAGTGTTTGTCCGATGAAAAAGAAGGGTTTGTTCTGGGGATTATTATATTTGAATAAGAAGATAAGATTTCTGTAATAATTTTCAATAAAATTAAAATGCAAAAGCCTTAGATTTCCTATTTAATTGATATACCTTTGACTTCATTACATTTCCTGGAGGTGTAGACTGTTCAGAAGTAGCT
The DNA here is from genome assembly GCF_036417845.1 of Apteryx mantelli. NCBI lineage: Eukaryota > Metazoa > Chordata > Aves > Apterygiformes > Apterygidae > Apteryx > Apteryx mantelli. The sequence continues at coordinate 63,236,720 of NC_089979.1, forward strand.
GTAGGAGAGGTTTTATTGATCTACTATGAAAGTCAAATGATTCCAGATGCCAAATTTTACTGAATGTTTAATTCCATTAACATATTTATGACTGTGAGCAAGGAGATAGTTTTGTGGAAAGCAAATAACAGGTGCCTGCGTACATACGTGTGATTATGTATTCTTTACATAACAATAATTCAAAATTATTCATCAATATAGGCAAGCCAAAAATACATACTACAGAGATATGGTACTGTGTAAAAATGAAATTAGGTATCCTTTGTAATACGCATTCTGTACTGCAGACAGAATGTCAGTGGATTTCCAGTTCATGCAGACAAGAAGCGTTTAGATTTTTTGTATATCTCTTCTCCCTATTCCTTACAAGTGGGGTTACTACTGCTCACTTAATTCCTGTCTCTGCATGCTGAAGAGGAGGGTCATGCTAATATTTCAAACTAACATAATCCAAAGAGAATTAAAAGCAACAATTTTAAGAAGTTGCTTTTGAGTCTGGATGGTTCAATAGTTGTCAAAGTAAAATATGCTGACCAATGTTAGCTCGTATTTGAACCTAAAATGAGGTATTTAGGCACGTAATATTCTAACTTCATATTTTGGATTTCAAAGAGAACAGCTTCACAAACTGTTCTGAGAAATCAGATCTTCATAAACTGTGTAATTCCAGACATCTAAAAAAATCAAAGCACAGAAAACTGGATAGATAAAATCTTAGATCGTAATTCATAGGTAGTAAAATATAAATAAAAACAGGCTAGAATAGGTATTTTTTTAATTGAAAGTGTTTTATATAATAATGATATCTATCTTTTTATGGTGTCTAAGACCCAGGATCTGTATACTAAAGGTGTCATTTTATACTTACTGGCTGAGGACAAGTTTTTTCAGAGTATTTATGCACTTAATTCCCAATGAAATTAGCAGGACTTTGGCATTTAAATGCCTTGGAGAATCTGGATCTGAATCATAGTCCATAAGGCTTGCTATGTCTTTGGCCACAAATAACAGATGCATGGCAATATAACTGCTAGAGTTGCGGCTAGAGTTCATCAGAAAGATTGTCAAAGTAAAAAATTAACTTTAAAACATTTTTTCCACTTATCTAGTGACTAAATACTTTCTAATATCATTATTATTTGAGCTAGATTATGACTATATTCGGAGTGTTTCACTGACACACACCAACATCAAACGCGTCACTAGGAAAGCCATTCCACCAAGAGTTACGTCTGTAACAGCACATTAATACTTTGCTGATGACCAAACCATAGCATATCTACCGTAGGCAGCTGTCCAAAGCAGCGGTCACCTCTTCTCACCTTGATTCTCATGGACATTTAAGGAATAGACAGAAGATGAGATCATGTCTTTTGTCTTGCATTTGTAAAATGCCTCCCACAATGAGATCTTGGCCCTAAGAGTCCCAGTCGCTCTTACAATACAAGCTAAGCAATGATGCCAGCAGTAAAGACTACTTTTAAATAGCACTCTCACAAGCTAGAACCGACAAAAAGGTAAACATCTGACTAAACCGCACTGAATTTACCCGTGTGTTTAAGCATTTAAAGGAGCAGGGTCCTATCCAGCTGATAGGCAAAACAAGCAGATGGGTTAGGTCAAGAAAGAGGAAGGAAAAAGCAACAGTAACACAAAAATATGTTCCACCCAGCATGTGTGACTTGCCGCCTGCCAAGCGGCTAGCAGTAGGCAGGAGTGTGTAGGCATCGTGGAAGAAACAAGGCTTGCTGGAGGATCAGTAAGAGCACAAGCTACGGGTTTGTTTGGCTTCCTATGTTTTAGCATCATAGTGCTGCGTGAATGTTGCAAATGCTGCATGGAAACATTTGTTTAAAATCAGTCCTACCCTGATCCTGGGTCTTCTAAATGCTTAATTCAACTAAACTATAGCCCAGCAGGATAAATTGACCATTCGCTTTTAGATACTCTAGAGACAGAGCAGTAGTGCAGTACAGAGAAGATAGGCAGCTGGAGGCTTGTTATACTACTTTACCTGGTATTATTTGTCAATTTTTTTTGTATTCAAAACAAATGAACTAATTGTTAAGAAAATCTAGGTAGATAGATAAGCAACAGCATTTAGTCTTTTTTGCTTCTCTAAATAATAGGTGCATTTTTATAACCTAATTCATGCCCATTTTTTACTAGCTTTAGGATCCAAACAGGTGCTTGGACTTTCTCTGCTTTCTCCCTGTGATGATTTTACCAAATTGAGGGAAAAGTCAATGCAGTTATTCCATGGTAAAACCACAAAAGCAATCACAACATCTAATTGGACATGCTTTTTTGTAAACTGTTAATAGGCTCTTGTAACTCAATTAAGTCTACGTTTTTTTAATTTCAATAAAATGGTAAGCAGTTTGACTTTATTTTCCACCTCCCAACACATCCCACATTTTGACAAAAAGTTGTCCATAACTGCACACTTCGTTATGTTCTATTACTTAAGCAAATTCAATTTCCTGTTACTTTGGATAATCATTTGATGTACTTAAAAAGAAAGTATACAAACCAATACCTTTGTGGAAAAATCCTACTAATATTATGGTATTCCACTGAAAACTCACAGTCCACAAGACATACATATGCTTCATATGTTTGAAAATTTAAAACCATTTATTAATATTATGAAGTTCATAAATTGTCTATGTTAGGACCAGCATTATACATCTTTAAGTTCTAACCAAATTAAGCCTCTGTTTTGTGTGTGAGAAAGCCTGATAGAGACTATAAGCATTCTTTACTCTTAGTGAAACCTGAGTTATTTATATCTTTTTGTTTGTCACTAGAAGGAATGAATCATTTGAAGTACAAAATGTTTCCCTGGATTCTATTTCTACTTCCACTTTGTAAACACAGTGGTTATCAACTTTCTTGATATTGCTTCATCATAGAAAACATCCTGAGCAAAAGAAAAGAATTTATTTTGTAGTGACTTACTTTCACCTGCCTATCAAATTATTATCAGTATTCAGGCCATTTAAGGAACTTTCATTTAAGAATTGGCTTCAGTCCAAGCTACACTTAAGTATGACATAAATTCAGCTCTCTAACTAGAATATAAGAATCAAAAAACTCGAAACATTTAGGACAGCTAACCATCCACTCTACTGCTTCCGTTGAACACCCACATCTTTTCTTGCTTTCTCTTCCTTTCCCTATTAACTATACACAGCTATTAACCATGCACAGACAAATTTAATTGCTGTATGAAATCAGTGCTACTTCATAGCTTTGCCTCTAAGCATTCTTAATGGATTTCTGTGGTGGTTATTATGAAAAGCTGATGACAGTTCAGCTTGTGGGGTTAGAATCCTTTCCTATGCAAGTATGACTCTATTCATCTGCTGCATCTCTCAAGATTGCAGATACTTGGTCTCTTGTGTGAATTGCTTCAAAACTATCTTTCAGTGGGGTATGTGTGTACTATATGTAAGGCAACAGGCCTAGCACATCTAAGCATCTCTGCAAAATATGAGGTACCACATGCTAGCTTGTTCGGTTACAACATAAACAGGTTACTGTTGGAAAAGCAAGTCAAAATGCTTCATTCAGTCCTAAGCAACAGCAGTTGAATACAACACAAAAAGCATCTAAAATAGCTGATGCCATGAAAAAAAATAAATTTAAAAATCCATAATACTCACAAATTTTAAACTGAAGAAACTGCCAATAACCAATATCATGGCAAAAATTGGATGAAAAAAACTTTAGCATGCTCTAAAAGTACTTGGTCTGCTACCAGATTGGATGCAAATAGATATCAAAATACCAGTACATCCTAATAACAAAATATCCCCATGAAAGGGAAATACTGAGTTTCAAAATGTGAAGAATAGAAAAAGGGTGTCAGACAATGTACTGCTTTAGTGCATCCGGGAAACCTTTGCAAACAGGGTCTCTATGGACCCCAGTTTTGTTTTTCAGGAACTAACAGAGCAGCAAGCATGAATACTTTCTGTGCTTTCTCAGAAGTCTAGCATTTCTATATTCATGCTGAGAACAGGAGAATAAACTACCAACTCAGCCAAATGGAGCCTCCATCTGGTCAGATCAATAGGAGCTGTTCTACTAAGCTTATCTCAGCAAACTATGTAGTGCTTTTATTATGTACTTCTTTCTTTGATCACTGATTAATTCATTTCCTTTGCCACTTTTTTTGACAGCTTTCACCCAGTTCCTTCCCACTAATACAATGCAAGATGAGTTGACTCCTTATCTGTTAACTGAATGAGCCTTTGAGCTAAATTAACTCATCACCACCCAGCCACATCAGATGAATATAACATCATTTCCTTGTCAGCATTGTGTTTCTATTAATTTCTCATATAACTTACACTCAACATATAATGGATTACTGCCTTGAAAGTTTTCAGCAATTCAGCTAACTCCAATTTCTTGGGAAGTAACCCTCCCATGCAAATAGCCAGGCAGCAGATACATTCATGATCAAAGAGGCCACTTTTTAACTCTTATTGTAAGTTGACCTTACATATAATATATGGTTAATAATTTTGCCCTTTAAATATCTAATGATTGCTTATTTTGCTGTGAGAATTATAGATATCTGTCCTAGTATAGTTGTCATTTTAGGTGCTATTTATTTACTGTTAGGAATATAATTTCAATAAGCCAAATCACTTTTGGTAGAATTTTGTTGTTTGGAATATAAAAGTCATCCTCTAGACACTCATTTTAAGAATGAGTATATAGTTTTGAAATCATACACTGTTTTAAAAAAAACAGACTTTGGAGGAAGAGGTTTAGGAATTGTTTATACACAGAACAAATAGAGCAAAGAGGTCGACACAGCAAGGTCTTCATATTCTCCTACACTAACCTGATCATGGTTACTGGGAGAAGAAAATTTTCTTTTATTTAAACTTTGGCCTCAATCTGTGAAAAAGAAGGATTCATGTCCTGCAATGGTCTGAATGCAACAAAGCCAATCACTCATGGTCTGTTTTCCTCTTTCTTTTTTAATAATCTAAACTATAAACCTAATATTAAAACATCTGTGGTCTGAATACTAAACATTCAGACATATATATCTTTGCTCTAAAAATCAATAGGAGAATCACTATTAAGCAAGAATATTTGCAGACAAGAGTTGTTGTACATTAGTTGTTTCAAAACTCTCTATTTTCTTTAAATCACATCCATCTCAATCTCACAGAGAAGACTATGCAATCAATCAGCTAACTTCACCTTCCTTCTCTAAACTGGTTTCCATACTAGTGAGTCTGTCTGCAAAACAGCAACCAGATAGGAATCATACAGGTTTTTCACTTAAAAGGACTCAGCCACTATGAACAAAAACGAAAATGAGAAAGCAAAGTAAAAAAAGAGCTGACATCTGTCTCCAGACAATGTTTGTGGAGACCTGTAGCAAATCTTTAGCAAATTAAAAGGTGAATTTCTTCAGTGAATTCCTTGCAGGTACCACAGTCTACATTCATTAACTGCTGTCTAGCCTACATTAGTGGCTCACGATTCCCTTTGCGGGAATGAGAAGCATTTTCAGCTATGTCTGCACAGACTTGAAGAGATAAAGGAAGCAAGCCTGAGCTCTAGATTCCTCTCCACGTGTTAAGTTTTATTCAGATAGGAGACAACACGCTAGCATTACCTATCCCCTTTCACCACTGCAATGTATTGATGGCAATTCTTCTGACAAATGCCCTGCAAGAAGGGAAAATCAAGAATATGCAATAAAAAAAAAAAAAAAAAAGTCTGTCAGAAAATGATGCGTCTGCTATATCATTGCATAAAACAGATTCAGTTGGCTTTAAATGATGCTCTTCTCTTGTGTTTTCACTTTTTTCCAGTGCTGACTCCAAGTTCAGAGGAAGCGTTGGAGGATAGTGGGACAGAAACAGCTGTGGGGAAGCTCAGCTCAAGCTCACTGCGAGAACAAGACCGGGAGCAGAAGCAGAAGTAACTCCTGTCTCTTCCATTGGCTAGGAAGGCATTCTGCCACTCCGAATAGAAACTAAGAAAAAAAATGCAAATGATGGTCTGCCACCTATCTTCAGTTAATTGTCTGTTCACATTTAACTCACTTGCCTATCTCTGATGTTATCAAGCCACTTGTGCTCAGGACTCCAGTCCTTAAGTTTTGCCACAAAAAATATGGACTTGTGTAAGACTTTTGAGTCTAGTTAAACTGTTACATAGATACTACATGCTTGCTGTGACTCCTAAAACCAATATTTGGATAAGTCAAACCAGACCTACATGAGGAGAACAGAGTGCTAACAGAACATATGCAAAGCGAATAGATGAAGAACTTCAAAATGGAAACAGTTCAAGATGTTATAAGCCACACAATCTGAGATCAGTTCATTCCTCAAAGAATCCTCTCTGTATTAGTCTCTGCTTTGTCGCTTCCAGTTTTGTACAAGAAGTGCCAAGTTATATAAGCTTTTGTCTCTGAACATATATATTTTTTAATTTTGTCCTACAAAAATTACAACAGGACCCTCAGAGACATGCATAAAAAGAGCTTTGAGTTTTAAAAATATCCTTCAAAATACCATAATTAAAAGTCTTATTGATTACCCCCTTTGCCTTAATCATCTGTACTCTGATGCTCGTTGCTGGCTGCATCTGTAAGCTATTAACATTACTGCAAATTACATGCTAAAATAAGTCCTTGGAAAGCCCTAGCTACACTCTCTCTGGGAATTTATAAGGAAAAATATTCATTGCTGTGATTCCTTAAACTCAGGTGCCTTCAAAAATTTAGCAGGAAGAAACATGTAATTTTAGATGTTCCTTAAATTCTGTTGGTAAGTATAGTCAAGTAGGTGCATCTCCCTGATGGTATTCAATGTTTTACTGCACCACATTGATTACAGAGTCCTCTATCATTAAGTTAATAAATAAGGAAGAGAAAAACTTACTCAAAGCATCCCAAAACACACACATAGAAAAAACTCCCCTAGAACTGTACTGTCAGAGATTAGACATACCAGGCAGTATATTCTAAAGATTCCTGTTTCAGTTAACTGCATTGACAAAAAGTAATAAACCTGTTAGCTGATGTACAAGAAAGAAAAGAAGAAGAAAAAAAATAATACTGCAAAGTACTACTGAATTGACACCATATATAAACTATGACTAGGAGTTATCAACAATCAAGAGGGAAATAAAAAACGCAGGGATGTATGACAACTGCAGACAGGATATTTACAGCAGAAATGCGAGTTATTTCAGGAAAAATACAAAGGATGGAGTAAAAAAGATATTTAAACCCTTAAGTCTGCTCACCACCACTTCAGGTGCTGAATTTGAAAGCCCAGACTCTCACTCTTCTGCCTCTTGACCATGACATATTTTACAATTTTTCACCATCAGAGTGCCCCAACCATCAAGAGTTGTTTCTGAGAGCACTCCAAAACCCCTCAGTTTTGACAGTGCTTATTTCATCCTAAGTCCCAACACTGACTGGGCATTTTTACAGCTTTGTTGCCGAGTTCAGTGTGTTAGGCATTCACAGAGGTTTCCTAATCTATCAGGCTCCTCATTCGCTTTTTGCCCAGCACTCAGTAGTGCAAGGGGATGGAAGACCACAAAGTTCAGCCACCACATCTGTACATCTGTATCCCTTACGTTTCTCTTCCCAGGATCCATCCATATCAGTTCACGCTATCTATTTTGGCATGAAACAATTTCAATAGGAGGAAATAAGGTTACATGCACAATCCTAAAGGTGCCCTCTCCAGGGAACGTCCCTGGTGCCCAGACCAAGGCGTTTCATGTTTGCACTGGTCGGGGTTGTCAGTCTTTAGGAAAGACCAGCCAGGTCCAGGCCACAGAGCACTTGGCTTTGGGTGTCCTCTGCCCTCCACGTGGTGTTCCTGTGACTCCAGGAAATATCACGTAGCGTGTGTATGTGTAAGCATGCATATAAGCTGGGAGGTGAGGGATTCAGTTCTAAGTGTCCGAAATGTATGAAGACAGCTTTGCACTTTGCTACAGTAGTGTTTTTAATTGCACAAAATTACAGGTTTGTGCATGAGCAGAAGGCAGGCAGGAGCTCTTGCAGGTGCAGAGCTTGCAGTGATAGCACTGGAGGACTACCGAGGGCTTGGAGGGTGGGGTGCGTGTTTTACCAGTTACAGCCTTGCCTATCCCACCTGCTGGGAGAGGGCCCTGGAGCCAGCAACATCCAGAACTGCCGTTGGGTTTTGTTTTGGAGAGCACAAGCTGGTTCACATAAAAATTAAAAAAAAAATTAAAAAAACAAAACCCAGCTCAGAAGCAAATGAATGTTTGAAATATGGGTAGCTAAGGGACAAGGATCTGGGACCAAACGGATGAGCTAATTTATAAATCACAGATATATCCTTATCATTTTCCTTGCCCAGAACAGCCCACCACCAGGTGGTTAGGGTATTTTTTGGGCCAAAGAAAATGTGGGATTTGACTCCAACAGATGGAGCAGGGAATGGATGCTACATTTTCAAGGCAAGTGCTCTAACTACTGAAGTCCTGGAAGAAAAGGACACAGTATTGTGTCTTCTTACAGATACGGAAAAAACGACCAGCTCCTGTTCGGCGTTTGAAAAAAATATATGTAGGCATGTAATTTCAGGAGACAGTTTAGGTTTGCGAAGGCCAGGTGCTGCTAAAGCTTGAAGTGCTTATGCCCTGCGGGGCAGGATTTAGGCTACATCAGTGAAATTAACATTCTTCTGACTGCCTTAGGCAGCTCCCTCTTCAGCCGGTTACCTTCTCAGAGGCCTAATATACAGTATATACTACTGCATATACAGCAGGGCTTCACGGCCTATTGCAGGGCTGAGGGCTTTGCTGCAGTGGCAAAATATGAGGGATTTATTCTAGCTCATTGATTACAAGCCATCTATGCAAGCAAGAACAAGAAGACAGTTTGCTGTCACAAGAACTTTAACAAAATTTATTCAAATCCAATAAGGTATCCCCTTCCCAATGCACATACACAGCTCATCCTCTCCGCAGCTGTCATAATTGGCCAGAGAAGACAAAATAATAGACAAAAATTACCTATACCTGGCATTTCTCTACAACCTAATGACAAAATTATATTTTATACTAAAATAAACATTTTTTTTCCTTTTTCTAATAAAAAATAACATGCGTGCCAGATCACAGAGTAGTTAGACTGGAAAAACTTTGTTTTATGGGATTTTCCATTCATGTAACTCAAAACATACTGATCTTGACGATAAAATAGAGAAAAGCATTACTATATCACTCTATACACAACAAACATATTGCATCAAGAAATATGAAATTGCTTTTGACAGGACAAGGCTGGGCACCTATTATTATCTATGTTTTCCTCCTATCTTGTATAATTAGAAAATACCTTCCAGAATAATAGCACATGAAGTAATGACTATCATGTTACATGCAGATAATTTTCTCCGCATGTTGCTGATTTTTTTTTCTCAAGTGTGAATGTTAAATTTTTGCATGTGGGTCAGAAAATTCCCATGAAGGTAAGCATTAAAAGCACACACATTTGAAAGGGTTCCTTCTGCTATATGTGAAAAAAATTGCTGTGCATTTAAACAAGTTCCTCAAACTTAAATGTAGTCAGGTATAAGAACAGGATATTCCATGTCTAAGATCAAAGTAGGAAAAGCAGAATTTAAACCTCCAGGAAAGAGAACATTGGCTAGAGCAATCAGGCACCTGAAGTGATTCATTAGGTATAATTGGGCTAGTGCTACTCCTCGAGGGCTTGTCTTAGCAGAAGATTCACCTCATCAGGAGTCCTCACTAGTACACCTATCTGCAGGATCAGAATACAAATTACGCTATATAGGTTAAGAGATGCATCACCTGGAGTTTTCAATAGGTATTCAGCTCTCGGCATATTATTCTGAGGATATTATACTCTCTCTGTACAACTGACTATGTGTTTCCTGATGAGAAGACACAAATGGGATATGAAAGGGAAGGCAGGAGAAGGTGATTATTTTGTGCTGGCAGTTAGAGAAATTTCCAGAGCTATTGACCTCAACAGACTTTGAATCCACTGTTTACAATCTGTCATTTTGTTTTGTAGATCTGGACATACATTTCCATGTTTAGTAACTTATATAGGTGTACACACACACACACACACACACACAGAGCGTTTCCATGTTGCTTAACAAGGTTGTTAGCAGTAACATGGCATGCTCCATGCCAGGAGTTCACCAGACTTTATAAAAATTCACTGATCAAAGCCAGTGGATTCACAAGGATAAACTTTCAGATTTCATTGTTCCTAGACCAATTTCAGTGCGTTTCCATTTCATTTTTTATGTCTTTAGATCAGACTGCTGGTCTCTGACTGAGGAGAGGTCAGCTCCATAATAAAGATGAGGGCAAATCTGTGAGATGATAAGAGCCAACCTATCATGATTACTTTGAGCTACGAGGAACTATCATTTTAGTTTTAGCTATGAAAGTCTATAGACGTATTTCTACTGCAATTGCACGGTGGCTCTGCAACCACTAAACCATATTCAGCACAGGGAGTGTTTCCTCCTATTTCTGCCAGGGGAAATGGCATTTCCAGGTTTCATTCTAGCCCCAGTAATAACAAGAGGTCAGACACCACCCTCAGGGAAATTTGTTTTAGGTTAAACAAACACACATTCTTGGCTGCTTGCCTGCCTTATTTTTTTTAATAGTCTCTGGAAAGGGAAAAGCCATATCTATTCTCTCTGCTTTGCTTTTGTTTATTAGGGTACTCAGAGCACTCTTCTGAAAAGCCGAGTAAACATAACTCACAAGGAGAATTCTCAAAAAAATTCTCTTCTTCAGCTCCTCTCTTTCCTTAAAGTGATCTGGCAGTACTTTTACTTGTTTGTTGCTCTATTTACTCCTTGCTGAGAAGCTCTTGTCTGCCTGGCCCCATTTCTTTCAAAAAATATGAGCACCTAGGGCCACAGTTGGTTTCAAATATTTCATTAGAAGGTGGGGAACTCACCGTCCCTGTCCTTCCTCCCAAACCCCCAAGCTGTTCTTTATGACAGACTGAACTGAAATTCATGTGGGTACATCTGCATGCCAAAAACTACAGCAGATTGGCCCTATTTGTTTTCCTGTCTGAAAAAACAAGCAAGCCCACTACAAATGAAAAGAAACCTCAATAATACCTCTGCTAATTATTTTCCCCCCCTTAAAGTGGAAAGCTCAAGTGTTTTTGTTAAATGGGAATAGTAGATCACTGACCCTTGAAATGATTCTGAAAGAAAATCCAATGTGGTAAAGGTGATTAAAATCAAGAATTAATCTGTAATGGCTTTGTAAAAAGAGAGATACAGCTGATTTTATGCAACATAGCTGAATTCAGGTCTTTAGAACAGAACAGCATCTCATCAGTGTTGGTCAGTTCTCTCCCAGTCTTAAATAAATTAAATAGGCAAGAGTGGGAGGCTGTAAAATTTGACCAAGAGTTAGCAACAAGAGGCTTAATTTGGTTAATAAAGAAGAAAATAGGAATTGAGCCAGATGTGAACAGTATAAATTAGGCAGAAGAAAAAAGGTTTTTTGCTATTTTATTTCTCTTTGTGTTAGATAACTGCTTTTTTCCTTATTTAGTTTGCTTTGGAAGGGGCATAATGCTATTTTGGGTTAAATGAATAGGACAAGTTAATTCTTAGGGCTGTGGGTCATACAGTAAAATAGGTCCGTTTATTTTTCAATAAGACAGAAAACATGATTTATTGCTTTCTGTCCAAACATTTTACAGCATAAATCAATAAGAGCTGAGAGAATGAGACATGATGTCCACAATCATTGCTGCTGAATGTTAACACAAAGACTAATTCCTTAAAAATATATATATATAAAATCATAAAAACATAGCCAAGCCTGTACTGAATCAGTGGAGAAGCTGCTGCCTGCTATGCACAGAAGCTGCTTTTTAGCTGCTTCTTACCTGTGGACTTCTGCTTCTCCTACAGACTGGTGTATTTTTAAATGCATTTGGGAGCATTAACAAGACAACCAGTGAAGCCTGGCAGTTGTGCAGTGCCATCACTAGTTTTCTGCAAAACAGTAATATTATTCTAAGTATCCTCATATTTGCAAAAGAACATATGTAAAATTAGTTTCTATGAAAGACTATAAAATATATCTCTCTCTGTCTTACCTTCAGTCCTGAAGTATATCTTGGGGCTCCTCTGAGCGCTAAACAGGGGATTTTTCTTGATGCCTGGTTGCCTGAGACCTCCCCACCTCCCTGAATTGATGGTTTCTCCTTGAAGGAAAATGAGCTACATATCCCTAAATAACACAAATATTCTATTACTGTGATTTTATTCATTGTTTTCTTTTACATTTCATTTTAAAGGAGAATACACATCTTAAAGGGATCATAGAATGTCCACATCTCCCAAGTATACATTTAAAAATGAATAATTTTGAGCAGCTATGCAGCTTGACCCTAAGTTCATGCTGTTTCAAACTCTGACTGGAGAAAAAGAACACTCTAAGATTAAAGGGTTGTGAATAAAATTGGTCAGAAATGTTCACTGAGCTGGCAGTGGTATGACCAAAGCCTCTGCTGGGGTTTCCAGAGGTCTCCTCCTGTCCTGTTGCCAAGGGGAATGGTACATCCTTGAGTTCCCAAGTCCTTTGGGGTGAAGCAGTTTTTCCAGCTGATCTGCCCAGGGCCTGCAGACCCTGAAAGTGCTAGCTGTTTGCAAGACAGCTCTGGGACATCTGCCTGCCAAGGACAACAGATCCACTTTCCTGATGTAGACTGGACCAGCTGTGCCCCACATGTCCTCTACTTGGTCTGGGTGCCCCTGCAGAGGTCAACCAAGATGAAAGAAGGCAGTTCAGGCTAATGTAACCTCTTTAACTTTTTTTGTTGATAATGAACGTTCACACATTTTCCAATAATAGAATAAGTTTGTATGTACATATATTTATACACATACATATGTGTGTGCGTAGAGTGTATATGTATATATACACAAGACAGCTGTACTTCTTGGACACAATATTGGATCGTGCTCTTCCTACAATCAGTTAAACTTCTTATACTCAAGAATCCCATCCCCTGAGTTCTTGCCAGAGGAGAAAGACTTCTACTTGAATATTTTTTCTTGATACTTGAATGAAAGACCTTTCCTATCGCTACGCTTTTGTAAGAACCGGGCTAGTAATGTTATTCTGCAAATAAAATCAAAGACTGGAATCTCTCTAATTATCTTTATTATGATTACTTTGCCATGTATTTCCGTCACTTCTTAGAAAATTATTTATGACGACATTGAATTGTTTCTGGGTTTGTTTGGCCTTTCCGAACTTCTACTCTCTATTGTAGTAGATTTGAGGAATGTTTTGCAGGTGCCAATTTTTTGCAAGGCTTTTTCCTGTATTTATTTTTTTATCCCCTTCACCATTGACAGTGCATGAGGATACACTGCTCAAAAAAAAATGGTGTAGTTGCCGAATGTAACACCTAAATAAAACAGCACGGTATGAACTAATTATTTGTGTGAGAGTGGCATCTTTGTTTTTTATCCAAGTGTAAACTCTGTAATGAAAAGATTATTAATTGAGGAGCTAAAAGTCCAGGAGGCACTGGAGATAAAAAAACAAGTGACTTTATAAATCTTTGTGGATGTGACTGCTGTAATAATCCTCTAGTTACTTCCTGAACAGAGGTAATTCTCCATTTAAATGGGCTGGTCAAATGAAATGGGAATTGTTATGACCAAGAGTGCCATGCTGAAGAAGGTTTGGAGGGCATCCCTGCAAGGCAAGAATAATATTGATAATTATAATAGATTGTGATAGAAGCTAGAAATTACTTACTAAAAGTTATAGGCCCTTGGGCTAACAATAATGTGGTATTATTCAGCTATCAGATTACTATCTGAAATATTATCTATTTTTGAACTATATTCCATTTGGCAGCAAGTGACTAAATGATTAAATAGGTCTTTACCATCACTGATGGCTCTTGTTGAATGATTTATACGTTCCAGCAAAAGGAAACATGTCCTATCATGAGGGACACAGAGAAAATGTGTGAATTAAGAGGAGAGCCTGAAAACAGAGACCATGAGTTCCTTGAGCTTACTCATTCAGGAACTGATAGATTTTTAAAGCCAGAATGATCATCTAGCCTGACCTCTGTAATATTACAGGCCATAAAATTTCACTTTGTTATCCCAGCTCTGAGCCAAATTTATCTTACTAAGGAGATTAAAAAGTAGGAGTCATATTTTCAAAGACATTCAGCATTTAAAAGGTAGAAGTAAAAATACCAATAGAGAGTAGGTGCTACTCAATGATTTCATGACAGGCAGATAACCAACAATCTTACAGCATTTTTGAAAATCTTAGTAGGTCTCTATCTGAGGGTGTTAAATGCCGTTGAAAGTCTGGCTGTGCATACAATTACATATAAAAATCACAGTACTTCACACCTTTCAGTAACAGAATTCTACCATTCTAACCACCAAACCTCAAATGTTTCTAGATCTAGTAATTTAAATAAAACCCAGCATTATAAGTTAGGGAAAAGTATCCCACTTCTGTATAAGAAAACAGTACAAGTGTCATTATTGATGATGTTTCAATTGAGATTAATATAAGCTTCTTATTTATGATCATCAAAAATTCTACATATAGCAATTTGATAAACTATATATCATAGAGAAAAGGATACTGATGTTTGCATTGGTCTAGAAGCTATTTGGTTCCTAGGTGTTTTAGGTAAAAAGTCTGAAAGAGCTCAGTAACAATCCAAAAATGAAATTTCTGTTAACTTTTCCATTGTTTAATTACATAATTGTTCTTTCTTTTACTGTTGAGCAGAAGATAAGTAGGAGTAAAATTATAAAACACTTGGAAATATGTTATTTTTGCTGTGGCAAAGAAGTAGACATTAAAGAGCAACACCAAAAAGGAATATATTTCATTCCTCTTCGCCTCAAAATTTCCCCATATGCATCTCACCACTATATCACTCCAGCTCATAAAAAAGGCTGAGCCACGTATATATTTCATGAAGTACTTACCAATACTTTAGTAAAGTTCCTTCAGTTCATTGGTGGGAATGCAATGGAAATAGAGTATTTAAAACTACTGGATACATTTGAGGGAAATTTGAATTCAAAAATAAGTCTAAAAATTGTTCCATGTACTTAGCTCTAAATTATACACATCTAATGAGAGAACTGGGTTGAGGGGAGGGCAGTTATTTACTTTGACTTCCAACACTTGTCCTTTGAACAAGGACAAATGCCACGTTCTGCCCTGGGAAGGAGGACCCCCACGACAATACAGGCTGGGGACGGACGGGCTGGGGCGCAGCTCTGCCGAAAAGGCCCTGGGGGCCCTGGTGGGCAGGGAGCTGAGCACGAGCCAGCCATGTGCCCTGGCAGCAAAGGTGGCCAACAGCTCCCTAGGCAGTAAGAGCAGGAGCACGAGTATATTGAGGGGAGTGATCATCTTCCCCTACTCAGCACTTGTCAGGCCACATCTGCGATACTACATCCAGTTTTGGGCTCCCCATGCAAGAGGGACATCAGTAGACTGGAGCAAGTTCAGTGGAGGTCCCTGAAGACAGTTGGGGGCTGGAGCACTTGCCCTGTGAGGAGAAGCTGAGGGACGGGCCTGGTTCAGCCTGGAGCACAGATGGCTACAGGGGCACCTAACAACAGCTCCCTAGTGCCTGCCGGCAATTTTTAAAAGACGGAGCCAGGCTCCTCATAGCAGTGCATGGAGGGAGGATGAGAGACAATGAATATAAATTAAAACAAGAGCTGCTCAGGCTGGATATAAGGCAAAACGTTTTCTCCCTGAGGACAGCTGAGCAGTGGAAGTGGCTGCCAGAGAAGCTGTGCAGTCTCCACCCATGAAGGTTTTCAAGACCCGAATGCACAAAGCCCTGAGCAACTTGGTCTGACCTCAGAGCTGACCAGCTGTGAGCAGGGGACTGGATTAGACACCTCCTGAGGTCCCTCCCAGCCTGAATTGTTCTGTGATTCTGTGAAATATTTAGCAAAAATACTGATATTTCAGCTGCTCCCCACCTGGAACCAAATGCATAAGGAGAAATATCAATTCTTTAGATACCAAAAACAAACAAAAAAGCCTGAGTAGGATAACAGGAGTAGTTGGATTCTCAGTTTCACAGTCTACCTTTAACTAGAGCTTTAGAAGTCTGCAGCACTGACACCTGCCAGGTTGGAGGGGGAGGGGGTTAGTCTGAGGGCTGAGAAATTCAGGATCTGGAGAAAATTTTTCTTTGGCAAGCACAGAACAGCAACCCTCCACGTAGTCCTACCAAAAGCTATATCTGGGAAGCTTCATTTTCTCTCTTGCCCACTGCAGCACTTTCCATTTGTTGATAACTCAGACAACCATTTCTTCTCTATATTAACTTTAATTGTGACTTCTTACATGACTGTACCACCCACTTGGCATTATTTCTGAAAGTGTTTCACATACACAGGACTGCAAATATCAGTTTGACCTGGATTCCCTTTGAGATCATTAATTCCCTAAAATATATTTTCCTTCATCTCATTAAATAAAAGTTGTTTCAAATGAAATTAGGCTTGTTTTAATAATTTGTCACTGCTTTTTTCTCCTTCAAGCATTAGATACAAGCAATCCCTCTATCTCTGAAGATGTACACCAGGCGTGTGATTACCCACCCTCATTTGATAAGTATCAGATGAATGATAATTTCTGGTTCACTCAGAAGATATCTTAACAATATCTGAAGTAGATGTTATCTGCTTAATGTTACGCATTAGTAAAGTGATATTTTAAGTAGTCTGGCACTAGTAGATGACCAATCCAACTCAGGTGCAGCTGAGAGTCTTTCTCAGGTACTTGTGCACTACTCAGTGACTAGTATCTTATATCACCACATACTTTTATTACCTTTTTGAAGCAACATGTATGAAAGCGATCATCTTTGCTTAAGAGAGCGACTCTGAGAGGACCAGCTACACCAAGCATAAAAAGAACATGTTGTTTTACAGGCCTTATGTTTTATTGCCAATTTAATTAGTTCCCGTTTACCCACAGACACTTCTTGATGGATATATTCTGTTGTTTATTTTGTCAATTAGCACCCTGCAACATGGTGCTTACTACAATTATCTCATCTGTTGCAGATGACAGTTGCTTCTCCGTGGTGATACTCAGTAATATATAAGGCTTACCAGAGCTGGTCCCTGCCAGCTCTTCCTGACTTCTGCCTTCCTGAGGCTAAAGATGAGATCATAGCTCTTAACAGGACCCTGAAAATTGGTCCAAAATGACTTGCAGATTGTCCCTTGTGGAGGGAAGGGAGAGTTAGGAATCATCAGTACGCAACACCACCAAAGCCAGTTCTTCAGATTTCTTAGTTTTTAACTATCAGCAGTAAAAACACCACCATATTAAAATGCATACACTTTCCCTTAGTTCCTGGAGGCACAGGCAAAGAGGCACTGAGAAAAAAGTCCTGTTAGTCTTTGCTGGAGACAGAAAAGGCATGGCTATCTTTATTGATTTTAGTTATCACACTGCCATGAAACTAATAGATCTATGAATTCATTTTTCAGAGAAGCTCAGTACCACTAGTAATGTGAGCCTTATATCCTAAAACACATGAAAAATCCACACATGCACAGTAAAGATCTAGTATTGCTCCCGACACTTCCTGATTATTAATAAGGGACAAATACAATCTGGCCACTGGGTACCCAAGCCTAAATATTATTAGTCTAGCTGTCGTATTACTACTCTAGTGTGTTCTTTTCCAGCAAGTAACACAACTAACAGAGTCTTTTATTTGTCTCACCTTTTCTGAAACAGCCACTTCATTAACAAGAGGGAGTGCACTGTTCACTGCATACTTTAAATAAACAAATTTCAGACTAACTTTTTTGCTGTTTCTTGTGGCTGTGTGTTGCTTGTGGGCTGTAACTACTGGTGAAAAATGATGAGACATTTTTTCCTTCTTTTCTTAGTGTGAAGACCAAAAATTTCAAAATAAGTGAATAATGCCTTGAATTTCCTTCTTGGTGTGGCTCTCAGTTCTTCATGTAGTCACGTTCAAGTGGGCCCTTTTGGCTGTACATAACCCCCTGACTGCAGTAGGCCTGTCACATTCAAATCCCAAATACAAATTCCAACCCAAAGGCCCCAAGGATGCCACCCCCATTCACAGCACTTTCTGTGGGACTATCCAGATTAAACATTTGTATAACTGACCCAAGAAACCTCCTACCACTCCTACACCTGAGCCTATTCATTGCAGCAGATTTAACTTGTGTTCATTTGTAAACTATTTTCTCGTCATACGATCCATTCTGAAGAGGATTCAGGATCTGAATGCAGTTTAAATGTTGGTCTGTGGCAAGATAGGCATGAGGAGGTAATGTAGCGAACACTGAAATGCAGTGCTGTTCTGAAATACAATCAGGAAGGGTATTTCCAAAGGTGCTACCCCCAAAGTGCGCCTAACTTGCGTGTGTATGCACATGCTTTATGCTATACACACATCTTTATGCACAAAATCATGCCATTTTACTTCAAATGCAAGTATTATACAGTTTTGTATAATCTATGAAAAGTTATTTTTTTAAAAACAGGAATTGATAGTAATTAGGCTAGAGTTGCTCATGCCTGATTGATACTTAAAGAAAGCTGTTCAACAGAACATGGTGAATTTTCTGGAAAAGCTTTTCTGTAATATTAGGTGTGTACAGAACATATCTGTATGCAGAAAACCTCCCTACCAGAGATGAAACAAAAACACCACACAATCTGAACTGAGAATTAGTGCTTTCAGGAAATCAAGGGCTTCCTGAATAATTTGCATACAGCTGCTAATCACCCTGTAAATTGTTGTTACAACCAGACATAACCCTGCCAATACACTTCACTGGAAATTACTTCAATTGCATGCTCACTTTCAATTCCCTGTAAGAGAAAGATGATCAAAAGCAGATATCAAAGAGACAGGCCTAAAACAGAAAAATTCTGTTTTCTGGCTAATTTAGGGGCTGAGTTTATTCTTAGTCCTAGGGAAATAACAGCTGAACCAGTACATGAGTCAATTCCTTCACAACTTAAACTTTTGACAGACACAGTATAAGCCTTTTTTTTTTTCATTCATGAGAGGCTTCTTTAAATCCTAATTAAAATTAAATGAAATTCTAATAGATAGAAAGAATTCTAATACATACATTAAGAGAGAGAGAGAGAGAAAAAATTTTAATGTTTCACACATTACCACATTATCCTCCACTGTTCCCCTATTGCCCTAAGAAAAACGTGAATCCAGTGCTACATTGAAATCCTAGCTACCATCTGGAAACTTCAGGAAGCAGACAAGTGTTTTCCATTGAAATTCCTATTAGGAATACTGTCAAAGAAAAATAAGCAGAGAAAATGATTTGGCAGCACTCTGTGTTATCTTGTGTTACTCTTGTTTATCATGCTTTGCTTACCAATAGAGCATATTTTTATTTTATACAGTGCCTTTCATCTAAAGAGAAAAGAAAATGGACAAGAGAGGAATAAAACTGTTTAGAGGAAAAAATTCCAATCTTTTTTCCATGAGATTAAAAAAAAAAGCGAATCAATGAAGCAGAGAAATATAGTAAGACTCGCCTAGACAACAAGCACTATACAGGAAAAAGCTCTTGCATCAGAAGTGGTGTGAGTTTGTTAAGGGTCAGAGAGGAAGCTTAGAAGTAAAGGGAGGAATAATAAGAGAAAGTAATAGATATGGTACCCCTTGACTATACACTAGTTTTATTCGTTTCCCCTTTGTGCCAATCAATGTCATCAGGAACATTAAAAGCTTATTGGTACTTCTGCTGGTGTTACTGTTTTTGGCACTGTGTCCATTAGTAACTAGGCCTGGGGAAACCTACCCAGCAAACATAAGAATCAACACAGCCCTTCATCTAAAATGCAAATGAACTTGAGTGTAACCATTTCAGACTCATTTCAAGGCCAGGGCAAATAGCTTATAATACCAAAAGTATTTTGCCTCATTTCCAGGCAGTTTTCTTAACTAGACCATTGCTTTAGGTAAAAATAGGTTGCAAATTTTAAACGTAATAGCTGTCCTTGAATAAGTGTATATGACTATATTTCATTTCAGCATAAAAATGCCTTGTTCCTGCTTAGATTAATCCACTTACTAGGCATTTTATCAATTATTCATCTTAATCAAAACCAAAAAATAGATTAAGCCAAAGAAAGTTAAGATTCTGTGATTCTGGAGCATAGAATAAGCTTCATTAGGGCTTGTTTTAAAAACAGAACTAATCTGTTTTAAGTAAACAAGTGTATTTCATGTCAAATCTGTATGTAGCCCTAAATCAGTCTGACATATTTTGATATATTTCTTCCTAACATAGTTCCAATGAAACCTCAGTTGAAATTTCCAGTTCAGTTAATTGGCCTGGTTGTCTGATACAACTGATGTCGCACTTTTTCCAGAACAACAAACACCTCAGAACATTTACTTGATAAGCTCTGAAGCAGCAACCAAATGTTCCATGTGTCTGGTTCTAGTAATACTGTCCTTAATAGTAATGTTAGGGAAAAAAAAAAAAGAAAAAAGAGAGAGATCTTGTCACAGCACATAGGAAGTGGATAGCTTGTTTATATACAGCTCTCAATGCACTTCCTAACAATGAGGATGTATTACTTGTATTTTAAACACAGGAAAATCAGATGCATAGAGATGTCAAGTGAATAACAGAAAACTAATCCAGAAGACAAGATGCAGAGCAATGAAGAGAACTCCCCTAATGGCTGGGAAATTTTCCTTCTGATATCTAAATGTTGCCTTCTACTATCTGCCCCCAACTATCATTAGATTAAGAAACAGAAGCCTATGCACTGAAAACTTATTTTCATTTGACCTTGAACATCTGCTTTTTATAAAAGATTTTCTGAAAATAATGCACTGAAATTTCTCATGGTTGGTCCCAATACAGAATAAACTGGTTTAAGCAGAGGGGACAAAAAGAAAACATGAATTTAATGATAGCTTATTTCTTTATCTTTGAGTTACCTAGGCTGAAAGGCGTTCTCATCTTTGAGAAACAATTAGATATTTTGTTATTTCACTCATAACTCAATAGTGTCAATTTCTTAATCTTAATTTAAACTAGGGGTTTAAATACCTAAACTCATTGTTTCAGTCTCTGATATCAATGAAACTATAATCAGAATTAAGAATATGATTTTCCGGATAAGGATGGATTTAAGTATCCATTTAAAGTGCTTTCCTAAAGTATGGCATCAGGCTGGGATGTGGGCTAGGTTCCTGCAGTAACTCAGCTTAGCTACTTGAACTCTGCCATTCCAGAGGAACCATGCTCAGGGACCAGATAACCGAACAACATTGGTTATTGACAGATTTTTCCTGTGTTTATCTCATTTGCTGAGTTATTAGTTATACTGCTGGTATTTGTGTCACCTCCATCGTGATTGGAGGGCTCTAATTACAGAGATTCCTACACCAGTGAACTAACAGTTTCTGATTTTCTGGGTCCAGATACACATCCCATCTATTTTCTGACCCTACTGGACCTCTTTTCCTCTCCTTACAGGACTAGTGTGCATGCAGCATGGCACCTGGCATAGCAGATGCCTGAACTAGAAACCCCAAATGATAGACACTCTGGAGTGTGCACATAACAACCAACCTAAATGAAGCATTAAGTGCCCATGTTCTCCTCTAACATTTTAGTATCTTTAATATTACAGAGTATCTGCTTTCCTTATTTTCTGATGTATACCTTGGGCAAAGCTACACTTCCTCTTAAGGGATCTAACATATCCACAATTGCTTTTGTCCTTTTAAGCGTCTGCTGGATCTGTATGAGGCCAGGAACACACACTAACCTCAGCAACAGGTTTTGTAACTCAGACCACATCCAAGATGTCAGTAGCTGCTCTCCACAAACACTACAGTTTGATACCTATGCCTGACAAAAAGAAAAACTTGCCAACACCTACCTGGAAGTCACTGGTGCATCAGCCTGGCCCTCCTTTTTTGAGCCTGCCATTGGGGCCAGCTTCCTGATTCTTGCTCCAAGTTGGTAAGTATATGAGCGCGTGCCTGATGAACTGTGTGATGGAATAAGGGAATGCGCTGTGTGAATTGTTATCCACTATTAAAACAACAGCTTAATGAATAAACAGTGTTCTAAGAAATATTGGCTGTGATCTGCGTCTCTGCTCCACACTCAATCCCCTATTAGGGAAAAGGGGATTTACAACATTAGCAACTTCACCTATACCTCATGCTCCCTGCAGTTTGCCTGTGATGGCTTTTCCAACAGGGGCCTTTGTCTTCAATAAGGACTATACAAAAATCTGTGGTAAAATCTGTCTCCCACATGTATTTTACATCATATAGTCAAGAAACAGTACTGAAACCAGAATCCAGGCTGCAGTAAAGCATAGGAGTTAAAAGATCAGTTTAGTATGACCTAATTCACCTTTCCTAATGCATCATTTTCCATAGTTTTATCAGTGCCCAAAACAGCAAATGGCATAAAACTGACACTTTGGCATTTGTAAATCATGCAAAATGGCTATTTATGTTTAAGAGAAGTGCAATACCAAAATTGAATGAGGTAGGTCATAAAATCTCTGGACAGAGTTATTTTAATGTTTATACTAGAAGAAGAAAACCCCCAAATCATCTGCAGTACTTCAATATCTTACCTAGACTCATTAAAGGTAACTAAAGACTTGCAAGTTGTACCTAATCTATTGCTGGATGCTCTAGAAATAATGGAAGTATGTAGTAAACAACCAAGATTAAAGCCAGGCTGACATTTCACTGACTTTCCTCTACTTGTTAGAAGATGAGTTTTTAACTAAACATTTGCCCTCTTTTGATATCTGATGGCTTGGCAAGAGTTTGGTGAGAAAACCTATTTCAAGGCAAGGTGTCAGGATTAACAGGCCACAAATACCCCTCCTCTTCTTACACACAAAAGTAGAAACCACGACATTCTTTTTAGGAGAGGGATTTTTCTTGCAAAATAAATTTAGCTGTGCTCTGTTCCTACCTAAAATATGTTTTTCTAAATGCCTACAATTCATTTGTGGGCAAAGTATCAGTGATAAATCTCCGGACCTATGTAAAGCATGGAAAGACTCATTAGAAATAGATTGCAGATTCAAAGGGATTATTTTATGCTTTTACTTTATATTATAAAAAGTAGTGTTTAACCTCACTCAAGACTGGCAGGGACTATTTTGTCATAAAATATTTCCAAATGTGCAAACAGAAGTGGCAAGCTAAAATAAAACTGGTAAGAAACATAAAAGCTTCTTTCCAATGTGCTTTAGTAACTGAAAGCAGACTTTGGTCTAAAGATTTTTATCTCCTGCAGATTGTAGGGTTCAAATTGTTATTAAAAAAGTCACGTAGTGTGCCTATCCTATAATTCTGTATATATCTAAGGAGTATGGGACTTTTTCCATGCTGAGGATGGGAGTTTGTACCATAAATAATAACCTACAAGTTACTAATGAGAAGTTTATAGGACTAAAGCAATCCAATTAAATCCTTATTTAATTTATCTATTCATTTACTTCTTCATTTAGCTGCATTTCTTTTTCTTTGTGCTACTCTGTCTCTGCTAAAAACACGTTTATGGGGGCTGAGGATGCAAGAGAGGGGAAGGGCAGGAGCACATAGATACATGCCTGTTTGTGAGGCTGCTCCTCTGGAGGTCACAGGCCACCGTGTCATCAAATCCTTTTCAGAAATCTCCAGCTGTCATCTGACAACTTGTCGCCTTTCTGGTCCCCATTGCTTCCATGGAAAGACCATTCCAAAACTTCACTTCAGAGGAAGGACTTAGCAAACATTTCCAAAACACAGGTTTTTTGACCTTCATGTTTGCTGATTTTCAAAGTTTAAACAGCTCCCTGGTTCTGCAAATCTCTCTCTTTTCTTAAGCAAGGAACTCTGCCAAACCCTGCTAGGTTTATACAGAATTGCTCAAAATGCATCCTAAAACTTTCCACCCACATACTATTTCTTTCTAGTTGGTTGGTACAGCTAATAATGAATTCCTTGAGGAACAAGAAATATTTAAGAATGAGGTTTTTGATACTCAGTAAATACCATACTCAGTAAACATCATTAAGCAAACTTCCTCATCTACTTCCTCATTAGAAGTAGATGAGATTATAACTTCTTTGAAAGGTGAGGGGAACATTTCTCAGAAGCTTTTATACACATTAAGGGAAGGACACAGTCCCTATCCTGAAACAGTGAGCAGCCAAATGAATATCTACTTCCATGGTGTTACCAAAAGGCCCCAGACAAGAAAGAGTCTCAAAGGAGGGGGGGGAATGGGGGAGCTGTTACCAGCTCGAACAAGAAGGAGTCTCAACAGGAGCCTCAGACAAACATACCCAAGGACGCAGGTGCAGCTGGGACTGATACATCCTGAGAAAGTACAGAAAAACCAGTGGATGCCAGTTGGAGCCAAGATTAGGACCAAGACAGCTTTTCTCAAACAAGGAAGCAGGCCAAGTTGAGACCATGTATGGAAAAGTAGAGCAAAGTTCATGGCAAGATGCTGAGTGACACCTCTTCTGACACCACTAGGGACCACCAGAGACCCCCACAGAAGACTCCCAGAGACTCAGACCGCATGTGTAATGATTATGTAAATGTAGTAATTAGTTCTAAGAAATAGAATGAATATGTATAATCATTCCAGGAAATTTAATGCATATGTATGTGATAGAGCAATATAAACTTCAGATGATGCAACACACAGTGTGCACGTTGGGTGGAGCTATCCCCCGTGCACCCGGTGCCATAATAAAGAGAATGCCTGCTTCTTAATGCTACATTGGTGTTAAGGAGTTTTTCTCCCGATTTCTGTGACAATGGGAAAGGCAGTTTGCTTTAGTAAAGCAGTAACAGCCACACTAAAAGCATACGCAAAGATGATAAATATTGAAAGGCCCGAGAGATAATGAAATACCCAGTAAACTTACCAGTGGTAATCTGTGAGCCTGGATGGCTTCATTAGGGTATCCAGCACGAGATGTCTTTTTTTTTTTTTTTTTTTTTTTTTTTTTTTTTGGGGGGGGGGGGGAGGCGGAAATTGTGCATTTAAAAAGTAGAGCTCTTGCTATGGCCCAAAACATTAAAGCATGCAGCATTCCAGTCATATTTGAAAACCCTCATCCCTGATTTTCAGATACTAATTTCCCTGGAAGCTTCACACTAGCTTCTGTGGTGAAAGTTACCCAGAAAAAGCCAACATTTCAATTTATAATAACAAAAGACCTCTAATGGAAAACACAGAGGTAATTTGGTGAATCCATTTTACTCTCTAATGAGTGCTTGGGGATTTGCTGTCTCTCCTGGTCTGTATGAGGGAGGTCTGCTCTGCTCAGGACATAAGGAATGCTTCTCTGGGTTTCAGGATATCAAACCAGCTGCCCAAGTGAGACAGGATCATGCAGACCAAACACCCAATTACGGAGTTCCTTTCTCAAGTGGCCGCATGACCCATCCCAAGCTCCTAATAGTCAGGAACCCTTTTTCTTTTTTCCCCCTAAAAATAGGCAGCCAACGTTGACAAAATTTCTTGTTTTAAGTCTGTTGCTCAAGTAACAAGTTGCTGATAATAAAATAATAAGCCTTAGCATTTTCAAAGCACTATAAAATTAATAAATTAATACTCCCTAATAAATAGCAAATCCACAGAAAAATGTGAAGACTCAGCACAAGAGTATGCCACAAAAGGAAAATCCCTCTGGTGACCACCATGTACTACAAGCTTAAATCATACTGCTATGGATTATCCTTAAGATTTAGGAAAAATACAAATGTATATATTTACCTTCATTCTTCTCCACAATTTATTAGTGTCCTTCTTCCTTTCCCATTGAACTTAGAAGTCCCACTTTCTTCTGCAAGAGCAGAATTAAGCCCTTGGTTGGGCTAAAAATAACCCCTAATTTAATATTTTAGCTTTGGAGTAAGTAGGAATGCCTGAGTGACTTTCAAAATGAGATAGATTGAATTGACTAGCTCTCTTCTGGGGCATGTGCTGTTTTCACTAAAAAAATTATGTTTTGCCAACTTTTTTTCTCAGCTGTAACCAAAATTACTGTAAGTGTTCAGTCAGTTTATGGCAATTCTGCCCAAAAATCCTATTAAGCAATAATAGGATTTCTTTCTCAACTGCCAATTGCTGTTTTGAAAATGTGCCCCCGTATGCTCTGAATTCTCAGAACAAATTTTGATTGATTTGTTTCTCATCTTTCTTCTTTTAAAATAAAATTCTTGCGCTTTACCATCTTAAAGCATTTTAAGAGGTGATTAAACTGCATCCACTCAGCTTGTTTTTCAGATGTATAATATTTTGCCCACAAGGGGGTTAAATTATATGTATAACAGCAATAAGATACTATCCTATTTGCCCTCCGTGTCTTTGCAAGGAACATTTACTGCAGGTTACTGCAAGAGGTTTATTAACTTATTTGTACTTTTAGAAATACTTTCTCTAGCATAAAATCATTTGTAGAGGTTTCCTTATTTTTTTACGTCCCACTTGTTAAAGATCATGTAGGGTCTTCAAAAGGGAAGAATCCTAAATTAAAGACAAACAAGATAGTATCCACCCAAGCTAAAATAGACAGAATTTTTACTTAATGATTTTGAATGCTTATTAGGGAACAATTCATGTGTATGAACACTATACCAATTGCCTATCTTAATGCTGAAAATTTATTGATTTAGTTTTCAAGATGCTTAGATAGCTATTGCCAATCCATTTTTTAAAAGGCAGTGAATAACACTTAGAGTTAACTAGTATTTTAGTTAGGGAAAAAATCAAAATAAGAGGAGGAAAGCAATAGAAGAAAAGAAATGTTATTTGGAAAGTTCTGCCAGTGGATTTATCAGCCAAAAAACAGTCATTATTTGGGACATATTCTGCAGATGTAGCAGCACAGGTGCAATCACAACAGCTAATGAACATACCAACTTCGTAAGCGTGATTTATCTGCTGCTAGTCTTTTTGATAGATTTTTCAAAGCATATGTAACATATCAGTATGTCACAAGAAAATGAAGTCCATGATCATTGACACTAATTATATTAAAGTCCTGTCATACACATTCTCCACTGTCTGAGCTTATGAAGTGCTGAGCACCCTCTGTGTCCTTGGAGGTCATTGCTGACAGTGGATGATTTTGTGTACCTTATGGGATACTGTATGTCAAGACACACTATTCAGATTTCTCAGTAACTTCCTGACAGGTATTTTGAATCAGAATAGGACATAACCTGTCCCATCTGCTACCTCTCATTATACTGATCTTTGAACTTTTGTTCACTGAAGGAAGAGGTGGTGTGCTAGCTATTAAAGCTATTAAGATGAGAATCTTTCTTCAGATTACCATGTTCTGTGGATCAAACCTTTCATGTCCTTGCTCATATCCTTTCTGGAGCAGGAGGCCCATTTTTCTCCAATTAGTTGTTGTGTAGGAGGTATTTCTTCCCTGAGAAATAAATCCTGAATCGGTAGTTGACAAGTTATGTCAGAGATGATAACAGATCCCTCTCATCCTTGTGCATGGAGCAACGAGAAGAAAATCTGTGGCCCTCTTTCTCTGCTACAATCTTCCTTTTTTATTATATTTGACATTTCTAAAGCTAAGTCTTATTACAGACTATTAGCTTGTGACTGTGGGTGGAGAAGTGTCTTTATGAAAATCAGAGAACACAAACATATGTGTAAATGCAAACACAAATTGCGAACAGCAGAAAGAAACCAAGCAGCTAATGAAATATTAGCATACTTCTAAAATGCTGAATAAAAGATGAAGCAGAAGGTGAAAGAGAAAAATCAAGTCAGAGCAAACAGAGACCCATCTAACGTACCTAAACAGTACTACAGTTTTGAGCAAAGAGAGTTAAAGTTCATCCTTCTTATAAATCAAAAATGAGCTGCTTCACTCTTAGAAAAGCACAGAAGTTACTACTTAGGATCCAATACTAGAAATATTCAAGAAGTACAAATGAAGGCACTTAGTTTCTCTCATTAGCTTTTATGAACAACTTTCTGAGTTTGTGAAATCAGTGTAACAAGTTACAAATGATGCATGAAATTAAAAAATTCTGTTTACCCTATAGAGTTTTCATCCACGGCTAGCAATGCCCTGCTACAATACATGCAGTAATAACCTTTGCCAGACCTGCCAGACCTTTGCCAACAACTCTCAAAAAATGTCAGTGTTTCATTCCAAAAGGAACTGTTAAAATGTTCTGAGTGTTTTTCCACCCAAACTAACATTTTTCCTTTGTAAGGGAGCAACTATCTCAAACTCATTACAAACGTTAGCCGTGAACTCTTGAATTAAGCATCCTGAATGCAGAATACGGGCTGAAAGGGACTGGCTAGTAGCAGACAGCAGGTTGATGCTCACATCAGAGAAAAAAAGATCCAATGTTTGTGACATACTGTCTCACTAGACCACAGTTTAACAATGCCCATAAATCCACAGCACAGTAGACCAACATACAGCAAGATGCTGTATGCTTTCTTTGTAGATGGCTGTAACATTTTAAAGAAAGATTTCCTTTGAAATATTGCATAGAATTTCCAACAGGAAAAATACCTCTAGATCTTTAAGCAGTGTTTTGAGGATAACCACTAAGAGGTACAGGATCTGAACTCATTATCCCAAATTCACCTGTGCTGAATCTAAATGGGTTTCTTTCAGGCCTTACACACGCTTTCATGCTGTCATCACAATTTGAATGGTGCACATGCACGTTTATTGCTTTGGTTTTATGTTCACGTAGGCGGATTTTGTGGTTTATTTTTTTTCTTCTCCCTCCTTCTTCTTTCACTAATTCCCCTCCAGGTATTCCTCATGAACAAACTGAGCCTTCTAAATAAAAGATTTTCTAGCCATAGAATGCAATAAATATAGTATTTTCCTTTTCCTTTAAGAATGTTAGATTGCCTCCTCTCTTAAACTTTCTGTGTTTAGCAACCTTTTATCAATAGCTGAATTTTCACCTTAAGAGTTGGAAATAGCTTCCTGTTCAATAATGATTAGAATGGGATAAAAGAATGAGGTGACAAGGCACTGAGTTATGAGAAGGTTTTCAGAGGGTCAATTGATGCCTAAAAAAATAAGTATCAGATAACTCATATTTTCCTCACCATTACTCTTAACTATTACTGCTTCTTTCTTGGGCTTTCTTATGCCTAAATTTGATAAACACATGCAGCTTAGGCAATGTTTCAGTTTTCAGTGCTGGCTGTGGTGGCTTTCTCCATAATAAGCTACAGCAACCTCTTTTCTCTTCACTGTTTTGGTGTAGCAGTAAATAAATCAATGAATATACACAACTGCTTCATGTTCAATGCTGAGCTGTGAGAACTGTGCACATGAGAAGAATCTGTTCACTTGTCTTGCACAAAACTTCCAGTTATTTTGCAGCTGATTACATCTAGGCACAGTCCTTTGCCTTCATCATAGAACTGAATCTCATTAATCTTTAACACTTTTTTTCCAATTTATTATAACTTTTTGTTGAAAATCTGTGTCCAAATCATATCCTTCATAGTCTGTCCTTCCACATTCTTCTAGTCCTTCCAGCATGATACCACCTGCATACCTAAGGAAAAGTTCTTTATTTGGTTACATCAATAAATAATTATAATATAAAGTAGTATCCCGCTTTTGTCTCCAGAAGATTTATCTATCCTTCCTGTCTGATAATGAACAAATAAGTTGCTTTCTGAGTATCATGCTTAACCAGCTGAATTCCTACATTGCAGTACTTTCAAAGACCATATTTCTCTAGGTTATTTGTGAAAGCATCATATGACAGTGAAACAACATCCAAGATATTGCATATATAGCTTCTTTGCTATTCACCAGGTTAGTTACCCTTTGTTTTCTAAAGTCGATGTTTAAAGCAAACATCTCATATGGCTTTGTATTCTTTGCAGCTCTTAATAGTCAGTCTTAATCAGTCTTAAAATAAGTTTCCCAGTCTGCAGAGTTTGAAGAGTCATTAGTGTAATCTGTCTTTCCTTAAGATTGCCCAGCGTGTATTAACAATGGTTTTGATAACTTTGTAAAAAATAGTTGCTGTTTTCCAACTCCAAGTGGACACTAGCACAAAGTTACAGGAAGTTGAAAATATGTCTGTGCGTAAAAACTGTTATCAAGTACACACTTTCCTTCCTTCCTTCCCTGTTTTTCCTAGTATTTCCTTCTACACAAAGCATTTTCTCATTTTTTTATTTTGGTCTTCTGGTGCAATACTATAAACATTCTGTCAACTGACACAGTATATGTGTTTAACATGTGCTAAGCATGCTGTTCAATTGATTTTAAATCCCACTTGGTGATATCTTTGTCCAAAGCGGAGACTAAACACAATGAAAGGCATCAGTGAGTTACTGAAAATATATTTGAACTCCAGTCAGTGAAATCTTCAGGTTCTCAACTTACATTTTCATTACATGCATTCTTACTGCCACTATACTTACTATAAAAAAAACTATACCTTCACTCTCATTGTTATGTAGGAATATGTTAAGAAAGTGACTTTTTTCCTTATATTTAGTGGAACACAATTGAAATTTTTTATCCTCTACTACAAAAGACTGCAACCAAATTCTTAAAGGCAAACCCTTGATGGATTCCTTTTTATCGAACTACTGACTAGCCAAAGCACCTTGTTATTCTGAGTTTCTTCCCTTGCTTGTCCAAAGGATAGATCTATTTTTTAAATGACTTTCCTTTGAGAGACATGGAGTGCTGTGCAGCCTTTCAGTATTTATTTTTCATTTACAACATTTGTTATGAGAAAAGAAGGCAAACAGCAAAATGCATACACTTACTCCTGTAGAAAGCAATAACAATATTTCTGGCTGTATTAAATCTTTTATAACTCTAAGTTCTCAAGTTCCTGAAAAGAAATAAATTCCAGTGCAATTATGCAAACTCATAAATCCTTAGATATACTCAAGACAGTAGAAAGGTGCATGTTCTGCTTTGGGTGGTTTGCTAGTGCTGCTTATGTTTCAAAGAAACTTATGTGACTGAAGTAAAACACACATACCAGCAAAAAGCAGATAAACCTTTCAACAATAACAGCAGAGCTATGTGGGATGTGCCTTGGTGATCAGCATCAATTATCAGGAATCACCTGAAAAATAAAGCGTTACAGCCAGTCAAATTCACAAAACTGCTCATGGCTGTTAGGGAGGAAGAATGATACACAAGCAATCAGTCCATCTTAAATATGTCTGTGATATCCCTCCCTGCTGTAACTTATTTCATTTAGGAACTCAGAACTTCCTGAGTCACTCCCTTTTACTGCAGACAACCACATTATTTAAATGATTTAATAAACATTTCAAAAATCACCTTAAAACAAATCTTGTCCCTGTTAATTTTATTGGATATTGTTTCAAAATTTCATTCTCATGATTGCTACAAAGCCTCTTCTGCTTCTTTACTTAAATATATTCTTGTCCAGTTTAATATCCACTTATCCCTAAGCTAGAATTGTCCCTCAGTTTAAACTGCTTTTGTGCTACAACCACTATATTTGAAGAGAACAATCATATCCCCTTATGTCTTCATTTAGCTAAATAAGCCAGTCTTTTTGTGTCATCTAGTAGAAACAGCATGCCCGTCCCCATATTATTCGGATAGCTTTTCTCTGCAGTTTTTCTAGCTCGACGATGAGTGAAGAGAACTACACTTGGCATCGTAGATCATCATCAGAGCATTATAATTCCCCTCCACGTATGCAGACAAACCTTTCTTAATGTGTCCAAAGACTGGCTTCACCTTTTAATAGCTACACCTCACTGCTGATGCCTGGAAATCCTATCATTGATTCCAGGGCTTTTTTACTTAAGGTTATATCTTAGCCTAAGGTATATGACCTATGTTTTATATTTTATTCAGTTTAATTCCTGCTCTGTTGTTTTAGTCTTCAAGGCATCCTATACAGGATGGAGTGATATATGAAAGGTCATCCTGCCAACATATTTCTATTTTCCTCTGTATTGACAATATCTCCCAACTCTTTTCATCAAAAAATTGCATCAGCTCACCATTGTTTCCCCCCACTCCCATCAAGGTCATAAACAATGCTAAATAATCTGACCTTCAAGAATTTGGCTAGCAATCTCTTTCCCTTTTTCGACACAAACTGATTCCTCTCATTTAGCTAGTTCTTCTCCCACTTTACCATTCTTTACTAAAAGCCTATCTTCTCTACTTTAACCTACAGTTTTCAGTGTGGTACTGCATCAAATGCTTTACTAATGCCAAGACAAATGAGATCTACACCATTTCCCTTCACTATAAAAATAAGTCATCTCATAAACAAAAGATATGAGATTACTCTGGTGAAATTGTCTCATAAACCTAGTTGGAAATTAAAGCATCTAAAACATATCTGTAGTTAGGAATCTATTCCTCCTTTTCTCCAAGACTGTAAATAGATGCCCATATTCATTTAGCCATTCCCTACTGAACCTCAAAGTGTCCTGAGGGCTTAAATTAACTATCCACACATACCAGGAAGTGCTTGCTCTGAAAAGAAGGGAACCTCTTGAACCTCTTCCTAATGTTTAAAGTTTTATTTTGCTGTAGGATTTAAGGATCCTGGAGAAGACAAGTTACAAATAGCAGGAACACTTGATAAGTCATAGTGACATCCTTTTTTGTAATACTCTAATAGTAAGAGCACATACACACAGTGTGATAAGTCTATGTTCAGCCTGAGAATGAAGCCACATCTCAGAAGAATTCCTTAATCACCTCACCATGGCTTACAAAAGGACAGACTCTACTTCTTAGGAAGCTGAGACTCTGGGCAGCTATAAATGAATGTGCATAGGTCATACTACACAGTCCAAGGGCAGCCTGGATCTAGCAGACTTGTTAGGGCTGAAAGTGCAAGAGAAAGACTTTGAATTCTGGTCTCTGTTGTCGCAACTTCTGTCTCCACTGATGACAATCACAGGCAAAGGAACATGTATTTCAGATAACTACCTCTGAAAGCCCACTTTCATTCCTTTCCGTTGACCGCCTCAACTATTCATTAGGCAGGAGATAGACACCCTCAGGTCTTGCTGTCCCTCACATCCTATGGTTGATGCACTACAGACATGTATCAGCCTAGCTTCAGGCAACATGGCAACAAATGACCCAACTCAGGTCCCACATCTCCTAGGAGGAATGGTCCAATCAATAGGTTATTATTCCAGACAGTTCACTCCATCAAGTGGAGTGCCAAGAAAGCAGCATGCCCCATGGCATCTTGGTTAGATGAAGGCTTCTGGACCCGCTCTGCTTCTTGTGCAGATCTCTTTCTTTTTAGTGACTTCAGTCAGTGGCATTTAGCCTGTTTTGGGAGGTGGAGGCTGTGTTGTTCCATCACCATACCAGGTCACAGACAGTGCAGGTGCAGTAACAGATCCTTTATCTAAGTAACACTATCTGAAGTACGTTAAAGTAACTAAAGTAACACTTTATCTAAATATTTTCTAAAGACATGCATATTAATGAGCTTGTAGTTACTACATCAGCAATTTTCCAAGTAGAGTATACTATACTTAAATTGCTAGATTCATTAAAATGCCCGTCACCTGACTTGCAAATTTATGTTTAGTTTCAATATTGCTGTATTTTTGTTTTTAGTTTCACTGTAATAAACCAAAAAAGAAGAAAAATTGAGAAGTCAACTCAATAGAAAACAGAAGAAAAAAAGATAACAAAAAGAAAAAGGTTTTCCAGTGATCTTACTGATATGACATACACAGATACTCAAAGAACTGAGATGATGTGGGCTACATTGGCCAGGTTAGTATTGCTGGATAAGGCATTGCTTTACGCTAGAGTTAACTGGCTGCGAAACTCCTCAGAATTAATATACCTAAGGATTTTAATCCAGGTTTACTTCTATCAGGAGTTCCTGAAGTAAGTCTGGACCCATCAAAGAGGGAAATTTATTTTCTTAAATAGAATTCCGGACCTGCACATCTGACTTCTCTCCCCTTCACTTTTCCAAGCCAACACATCCTACAGAACGCCTTCGTTAGGAAGGTATTGGTAAAGGGAGATAAAGTAGGGCCGCGCTAGCTATCAGATTATAGACCATGACTACAAAGTGTTATCATATATATAAACATAATGACAAATCCATACAGATAAAATATTCTATTTTACTTGCCATACATGAGTATAACTTAAAGTAGTTTAAAACATTTTTTAAAAGAACATTCCTTCTTAGCTGTGTTTTTTCTGAAAATGTTCAAAGTTACATTTGTTGGGAGTGAAAATATCTGAACATGTCAGCCTGGACATGTTCAGCAGACTCAGACATGAGTGAATCACTAACAATTTCTTTTGGCTTTCTAAAGGAGAAATTGTTTTATTAGTTTACTGTACACTTCATTCCCACAATCCCCCTCCGGGGATCTCACGGATATTTCACTCATATACCTAAATTTCCTGTAGAAAATTCTACCTTGCCACACACATTTCTTCAGTTGTACATAATAGATGGTTTATGTCTTCACTCATTTACCTTTTCCAGTTGAGGAATATGGGCATAAGCCTGTGAAGAAAAGGTGTAAGACACCAATTTTAATTAATCTAAATACGAAGGCAGATTTTGAAGAAATTATTTTTACTTGAGGGCCATCCTAAATACTTGGATATTTCAGTTACTAGGTCCTACTTTCACATTCACAAGAATTGTTTTGGCATCTAGAGGGTGTTGCAGCACAAGAGTCGCATTAAAAACTGTACGTTAATCCAGAGTCTAGCATGCAACAGGAATTCTTAGAAAAGTTGATTTTAAAAGCAGGCAATGCTACCTGTCCCTTGCAAATCTGCCCCACTCCACCAAAGAAGGTGGTCCAAGATGTTCAGTTGAAATATCCTGCAGTACTGTGCAATTTGCAATTCAAGGCCATTTCCTCCTTACGTAGGCTGATCTCCTTCCACTGTATTGATATAGATGTAAATATATATATATATGCAACATACATGTGCTTAATCTATATACATATAGATGTTATAATTTTTATGTGTATATATACTTACATATATACACATACATATAGATATATATACATATAAAATAAATAAATAAATCAGTGTCATAGTTGAGGGAAAAAGGAAACAGTAGATTTCTAGTATCTGGGAGTACCCTGATCTATCAGTCTATTTTCCACATTCCCATCATATATTATCAGCCATTAGTCTGAAGACAAGCAAACCTGTAGGAAGCCTTTAATTTTGAACTCATTTGCAATATGTTTTACATTACTTCGATATTCTTAATCTTGTCTTTTATTAAAACACCCATAGCAACCCATCATTCTTTGACAAGTTGAAATGCATAAGTAGACTATGATAGTGTACTAACAGCTATTAAAATACTTAAATGATTTATTTTATTCAAATTTTGCAGTGAGAAGTGGAGGCAGATTAAAATTTTAGCACTGAAACTGCTTTGGTGGCACTGTAGGGAAACAGGAATGAAAAAGCTGGAGATAGCAATCAGAAACCAAGACTGAATGATTTTCCACTTAAAACCGTTAAACAAAGATAACCAAGAGAGGGTCTCCGCCTACCCCAGTCAAAGAAAAAGTTCTTAGGTATTTCATTTCCTTCTAGCACTGCTGTCACTGAAAATACCATCCTTTCAGGCACAGGCAGCTCAATTATCTTTTTCCAGAGTTCTAGTTGCTTAGCTACATGCAACCCAAACATCTGAAGTTTTGCAGCTTTCCTCCAAATTACCCTTCCTTGTTTTAAGTGTAAGGGAGAAATGGAAAGTTTTCTGCCCTGACTGGTCATGGAGTCACTACTAACATGCTTGAGCTAGCCTCTCAAAGGGTGTCCCTCACTGGGCTAAAAAGCTCATTTGAGCTGCTTCTCCGGAGTCCCGGCTGGCTACAGGAGCAGGTTAATAGCCATGTGGGTTCAAAGACCAGGAGGGATCACTGCCATCACCAACTCTGATGTCTTTAGTGCAGGAAGAACAAACCATTTGACTTCCATAAATAACTTGCTATGTCAAATTTGTGTTTTTAGGGAAAGATCTAGTTCTGATTTTAAAAACATGCAGTGGTGGAGTTTTCATCAGAACTGTTGGTTAACTGATTAATTATTATTTTTGTTGAAATCATGTACCTTATTTGCCTTGCTCATTTTCAGCTTCTATCCACTAATTCTTAATGTATTTTGCTATGGTGAAGAATCTTCTAATATCAAATCCTAACTTGCCACACGAAAATATATACATATATATATACATAGACCATGACCACAACTTTTCCTATCTTTCTCACAAACGGTTAAGACACTTCTGTATTTTACTGATACGTATAGCTAGAAACACGCATTCAGTCTATGGGGCAAGACTAGTGCTAGACCAAAAGAAAAAAAAATTAAAATTTGTATAGTTAAGGCACAATACACTCAGCATGTTTCACTTCATAGGTCCACTCTTATCAAACCATCCTTGTTAATATGCACATAGCCAATATTTCCTCTTTATTGCATTTCTAGCACAAGTATCTCACTGGTAGCTAATTCTTCACTGTTACCTGTCTTTTTCAGAGAGTAACTCTTCCACAAGGTCTTCTCTGAAGGTCCACTCTTTCCACCTCCTAGGGCACCTGGGCACTTCCACCTGCTCCATATCTCTCTCCCCAATACTCCACGGAACCCAGTTCATTCAGTCACAAAGCAGGAGCAAGCTCTAAATTCATCACTGATATTTCATTATTGATAAATTACTTCAAAGACAAGCAACTAGCATTAATATAATGGAAACAAGTAAGGTCTAGGCCACCAGTAGCTTCCAATAAGAGGCTGTGGCAATGGCAACTCATATGAATGTAGGCCAGGCAACACCAAATAGTGACTAGATCTGTCACATGTCTATCATTTATCTGCATATTCTTGATCCAATTATTGTAATAATCATTACTATTCCAAGCCCTCAGTTAAAAACTAGATAGATGAGAATGTACCAACTTTTAATAGTGATGCAGAGGCCACATATTCAGCAAAAAGCTGGGCAAGAGTTTTTTTCTTTTATTCAATCAGCAGGTCTCACTTTCCTTGCATCTTCCACCACTCATATCACTCATGCCCAGCTATTATGATATTTCAGATTAGCTTTTCCATGTACAGCACTATTTAGCATTACATAACATCGCTAAAGCTCTATATACTACAATCTCTCTTACTGCTCACATACACTTCTCAGTAATTGATCCTGTAAGCAAGAACTGCATTTTTTATTACTGAGGTATGATCATATACCTGGTCATGGTAAAACATAAGATTCTTGTATATGGATAATAAAATAAATAATATTGAATGAATGCTGTATCCTCTTCATTAATTACCATTTCCATCAATTTTGTAACGTGTTCGCATTTATCAATGAAGATTTTGTCAGTGATTTGGAAGAAAACCAGCATAGGACCAAAACTCATTCCAACCAACACCCCTACTTACTGGCTCTTTCCTCCTTGTGTTTTGAGATATATTAATTAAGCCACATTCAATCCATTTAATATGTGTAATCTTTTTTTCATACCCTTCCAATTTCTTAATAAAAATGTTGCATGATAATAACTACAATGCTTTAGAGAAATTTAATTATCATTGTGTTAATAAAATATAAACAAATTTATAATACTTGGCATTTCAGTAAAATTGTATACAGTTAGTTCAGTGGAATCAATTTTCCGTAAGCTCATATTGAATCTTTAATTATTATCATTTATTATTTCTTTATGCAGTTTATTTTTCTGAGGTAGATGGGAGTATGGCAGAACTGAAATCATAATAATTAAAATCACTCCTATTGAGTAGCATTTTTCATCCAATGCTCTGAAACTAACCAGTGATCTAGGATTTAGTGAAATCCACCATTAACGATAGCGCCATCTCCAGGAAAAGATTTTAAGCAGCAGAGAATCCCCAAATCAAGATTGAAGTGTTCTGTCAAAAATATTGTTTCTTATACAGTATCTTCTAGCAGTAGTGGACAGTATAGTGAGCAATACTGTACTATCTGAATAAAAGAGCAGAAAGAAAAACTTTCTTTAAAAGAGTCAAAGTTGGCAGATATTGGACTATTCATAAGACTATGCATCAAAATACCAGAACAGCATTCACAATTCCTGCTAATAGAAATGCTGCTGTAATCCTGAATATTTATTTTCAGAGTGGGGATCCATGAAAAAAATGCAATATAAAAGTAACATTACTATTATTATTACAGCAATAGGCAAGCTATGCAGTTAAAAATGTAAATGAATGAAGCACAGTGTAGCAATCCATCAACATTACATTCATATTGGAGACCAGCGCAACTTACAGATAAAAGATAAAGACCAATTACTTGAAAATTAATCTAGTAGAGAGAAATGCAGTCTATCAATTTCAATACTTATGTTAATATGATAAAGTAGAGTAGAAGAAAACTTAGCTTAAAAGTGAATAAACATATAAGTTAGTTCAAGAGGGACTTATGACTGCAAAATTCTTTAAAAACATGCTAAGTTAGACAGTGACTGACATTGATACAGTAAAATAGCAGCTAAATCTACTACATATGGGCAAAAAATTATGATTGAGGATGCATCTAAAGGTATTTATAGATAATATTATCAGCTCTGATTTGTCCAAACAAAATGAGGCTCCTTAGATCCAACATTCATCAGTACTGACTATTGTATGATTTGTAGGTGCTTAACAGGACAAAGAAACTTTAAATAAAGACATTAAAGAGTGATGAAAACAATAAAAACAGACTTTCTTATGTGAGACTTTGCAAAATGGAGATGTTTACTCCCAGTGTATTTGTAGTTGATACCTCAGAGGAATACTTGTACTTCCTGACAGAAAACTATTGTTTGATTTATAAACTTGTTTTATTTTAAAGTGAACTCCTACTTCTCAGAGAGCAACATTTTAAATTATGTTTTGAACTACTGCTTTAAAAACAAACACAGAAATCTGGCACACTGAAACATCACCTGATCTCGAATCATACCATGAAAGTACGTAAGGGGCTTCAGTTAACCAGAGGCCTGGTTGCATCAGGGCCAACCCTACACACGATGCCCACACTACGGGCCGGTTACAGACGCGGTAACTCCTGCTGCAACAGAGCAATTCAGTGTTTGTGCAAATGCATTTCCTGGCTTGGGTCTGAAGCTGCTGGCAGGGCTGACAACTGCACAGTCCGGGTCCTTGGGTCACATGAGGATACAGTCTCCCAGTACACTGAGCAAGCACCAGGAGCTCAAAGTAACAACTTTTTAACACAGACAAGAAGACAACTAGATGTGCAAGAGACTTTTCCTCATGCTGTTTTCCCCCTCACCTCCAAACCTCCTCAGACTCTTCTCACTGTTTCATTTTAATTGGATTGTCCCTTATACCACCAACTTAAAAATCATTTAATCTCTTTGCATTTTTTTACCCTTTTACTGTTGCAAATGGCATCTTCATAAAAATCAATGTGATGATTAAAATGATTTTTTCCTATCATACCAGTTAATGTACTTTCTGCATTTCACACCACCTTTTTGCATCAGATGTAGTCAGATTCCTCATTTTCCTTGTATAAGCAGCATGTCCATATATAGATAATGTGAAAACATATTTTCTCTATCTCCAGCTGAACAGACAGCATTGGAAATGAAAAGTAGATTCAGAATGTCAAGCTGCCTTTAAAACTGACTGCCTTTAAAACTATGTCAAACAGAGAGTGCTCTTTAAATACTTACCTAAGACACAAACCTTTCCAGACTGCAAAAAACGCAGAGGAAAAGGAAGTCCTGGGTGTTCTCATAACGCATGGAAGTGACGCCGACCACTTATTATTTAGGTCAATTCTCCTCTTTTCATGGTTTGCTTTAGATAAAGACATTTACTTCCTTTCTCTCTCACCCTTCCTATTTTCCTCCTCTTCACACTCTAATCCCAGATATTAGAGATGTCATCCTTTTTTTTTTTTTTCTCTCCTTTTCATCTCTGAAAGTTACCTGTTGCCATTCTATCAGCTTGGCACCCATATAATTCCTCAAGTCACACCATAAATATATTTTTAGCACAGCACAAGCAAAAGCACAGGCTGAAATGTATGAAGGGTCTATGAAATACAGCCCTGGATGCCACTTCCTGAAGGCTCCATAAGGAATAAAGAGTTAAGATTTATTAACAGTCTCAGCCTGCAACTCTGGCTCTGCTTCTAATGTGACTCTCTCCATAAAGAAGCAGCATAGAAAATTTATAGTTTTTTCAGCGTCTTAATCTTGGAAACATGGCTGCTGCAGAGGTGATGAGAGCGCTACTGACAGAAAATAATTCTTGGACAATGATTGATCATACCTGGGAATACCAACAACGTAAACTAAAACAAAAGCAAATTGGCAGTAAAAGTGATTTTTTTTTTCACAGTAGACTTTTAACTGGGCAAGGTTTAGAAAGTTTATCTATGTCAAGCTGTGGGGCATAACAGTCAGCAGTCCTTATGCACTAGAGATCTGAATCCAGAAAGTTGGTTCTTTGGATTATAATTGTTTATTTATTTGGGGGGTTATGGGATGTGGAAGCCTCTCACAGGAATGATTTCCAAAGTGATCTGCATTCATGGATTTAAACATTTCAATCAGAGGGAGTTCTCATTTCTCATCATTGCTGGCATATCTTGTCAAAAATGACAATAAAGCCACCAGGATAATACTCCCAAGCAGCAGACTGTGCGTAGTTTAGAGAAAGAGTCCTTCAGAAGAGCAGTCTCAGCAAGGCATACTCTCCTTTGGGGGCTTCTGAGGATCACTATTGCTTCCCCCTGTTCTGGGACTTCAAGTCCACCTGGGTGCTCTAACGTGCAAGGGCTCTTCAGCCAGATGCTCCACCCATCCCTTATGCCACGTTTTGGAGGCATCACCATTTTGACACCTTCTTGCTATTGCTTGATTGGAATGAAGGAGTTTGTTCAGGGCCTGGCATTACACTTAAATGAAGAAAGAGCCTGTGACAATAAGGTAATTATGGACAGACATGCAGACACTTTAGAACATCCTAAAAACATTTTTCTGAATCTTCAGATGTCTTTGTATCAAGAAAAATAAACTCTGAGTCACCAAATCACTCATAAAAACTCATGGTAGCAATGAAAG
Source organism: Apteryx mantelli (assembly GCF_036417845.1). NCBI lineage: Eukaryota > Metazoa > Chordata > Aves > Apterygiformes > Apterygidae > Apteryx > Apteryx mantelli. The sequence goes on from NC_089979.1 coordinate 63,277,990, forward strand.
CCTTGGAAATGTTTCCAGTTAAAGTGGATAAAATCCCTATCTAAAAAGCCTGCAAATACATGCACGAGCTAGCAAAAATTGCCTAGAGACACACAATACACAAATGAAATCACCTGAGAAAGGGTTCACATTCAACACATTAACCACGAATAAGTTGGCACTGAGGAGCATAGGTCACTCACATGCACATCTTCGAAGCATCCAAAGTATGATCACACCACTGGCAGGAAGGGTCTCCACTGCTTTCCCCTCCACTGCTTTCCCCTCCAGGGTTCTGCAAGAGGTGACTAGCTCTAAATCCTGACACCACAACATGGATGTTTTGCTGGTGGAAGAAGTTCATGCTGTGTCAGACTTAGCTTCAAAATGCTAGAGACTGGGACCTCATGACACTGCTAAAATAATCCTCCCTGCTTACATAGCACGTTTTCTGCTTTTAAAATGGTTTGATTTATTTAATCAGAGGTGCACAGCCAATTGCTCATGAAGTCTGAAATACAACAGTCACCAGTAGGACAGTCTAACTAGTAGATGCTACTGGACTGAGTTTACAAACCCCTTCTCCATTTTAGTGACAAGGAAAGATAACAGTCCACAGTGAATCCAACCCACCTCCTGCAATGTAAAGATACCTGTAGTGCTGTTGTTTTCAATTTATTCCCTACTTTCTAGGATTCTATGATGATTTTAATAAATATCACAGTCAATTACTTCCAAGGATGAGGACCATTAGAACTAGATATGTACTAGAATCTATAATCAACAACAATGCAGACTTCAGATAATCTATACTTGTACTGAAAATTACTGGTGATTAATACACACTTTGAAGACTATTTACTTGTCAGCATTACATTAAAATACTAGGTTTTTTTGCTGTCCTTAAATTGACATCATTACAATCCCTGAAATTATATGTATATTTTATATATAAATAAATATACATATGTTTTTACAAATAAAATTTGAAAGTTACAAAATGTATATAGATCTTTAATGCGTTCTTAGCTCTGCAGGTCACATTATAATCATATTTATTATTCCTTTTGTTTCCAAACTTACATTTTGATAAATGTCTGCACACTGTCGTTAATCAGTAATTATCACCTCTAGCTTGTGCTCTGGTAGTACAGTGTCTGATAAAAATACTTACTTTGTGCTTCTAGAAATTCTAAAGGAAACTGCCTACTGAAGGAAACAGATCTAGGAAACTCACATATAGAAACTGCATATCAGCTTTATACTCTGAAACAATAAAACCCAAAGGCTGAAACACCCCCGTCCAGTGTACCCTTTATGCAAGCTGAGTTGGCTTGGGCATTCTCAGGATATTTTACATTATTGTAAGTCAAGGCTGCTTGGGGAAGATCCTAAAGCAAAAAGCTCAGAAGGCGAAGTATTCCTCACCTTTTTAAACTTTCTCCTGCTGATTCATGAGGCAAAACAATGAATGTCCATGAGAAGCAAAAAGTCAAATGCAACAAGAAAAAAATATTCATCAAAAAATATTGGACATTCAGTTTTTACTATGTCTAATATTTTGGTAATTTTTTGAAACCTGAAGTTCATCTAAAGTTACGGATAATAATGTTAAGCTACAGCTGTCTTGTAAGAAGTGGTGTCCTTGAATGAATACACAGAAAAGTATTGCATCTCCAATATGTGCTGTGTTGAGGTAGACAAAACAGGGCACCTACATTCCTCAGGAATTACCCTACCAGATCCACCCTGTACTATGACTTCTACTCAGGATGTTGGTTAAGTTGTAAGGTAATCCTCGTCAGTGATAAAAGGAGACAAAGGTCTTTTTGGTATATTCCTAAACTTGTCTGGTTTAATTTTGTAAACCCTCCACCCAGTCAATGCAGGATATTTTACCTGCAACAAAATCCAGAGTTCATTGATCAGTCTGGTAAGACGTAAACTGAATGATTTCCTCAGCCATCAGTTCTCATGGAAACAAATTCACCTAAACGTACCAAGCTAGAAAAATCAAAAATAATGAAATTGCACATTGATTTTATCCTATGCCTATGCAGACACCAAGCAAAAATTTGAGAAAGATGTTGGGGGAAGGTTATGAAAAAAACAAGATTAAAGTGTGACAGCTTGTCTTTATTTAACCAAGTTATGTTTATCCATTATATTTATTCATTCACAGTCCTCCTTAGATCTCCTTGCTTAAGCCTCTATGTTATTTTAAAAAAAACAAACAGAACAAAGAAAGCTTTACAGCTGCTTACGCGAATGTGAAATGATTACAGTGCTAATCTTTCCAGCCTGAATTTGTTTGAATGGAATGACATTTTTATAAAAACATTTCTACAAGTATACTCCATCTGTTCAAAACATCTTTCTCAAAACAGACCTGGGTGCACTACAGACCACACAAACTCATGGTTTTTGTTTGCTTGTTTTTTTTTCTTTTTTTTTTGGGGGGGGGTGAAGGAGTGAGGGGATTCAGGTTACATGGAGTAGTCAGAAAATGCCACATCAATACTTTCACCTTTAAGGGAAGAGAGTCAACTAATTCTGCAAAATTCACTTCTAAACAAGCTCTTTTATGAACACACCATGACCTCAGCTAGCTCATTCATAGCATAGGGCCATTTCAGCTGGTAAAGAGCCATTTTAAAGTCCTTGAGCTTTGCACAATTTCAGGTTTTTAACCTTCTCATTGAGACTGTAGAGCATGGCAAGGACTTTAAAACATCACCAAGACCAGCAGGAATATGTATGGCAAACACACCCAGCACCCAACATCTGTGCTTCTGCTCTCTGCCAAGCTTCCTCTAGCAACAACGGCATGTATCATGCAAGACTAACATCAGGCTTTCTTATTCAACCATACACTCAAACTGATTTGGATTTTGTTTGTTGCTCATCTCTCCATTTTTATTATCCTGCATTTGCCACAGAGAAAGGATAAAGGAGGAAAACACTGAGATAAAAAGGGAAAAAGAGGTGGAGACTTTTCCTTTTCTAGTTTTGGAAGAATAAAGGTTATTTGGGGTCCAAAAATTCCCCCCCAAAAGATTTTGACCATACCTACTTAAACTTGTTTGGAATATTCTGGCCTCCTGAGAGGAGCATATTGCTTGTCTAACCTCTCCTTAGCAAGCCTCTACAGCAGCAACCGCATTACAGGGAACAGCTGTGGAAAGGACATGCACAACCGCAAGTGATTATGCAGGTGTGTTGGAGAGCCTTCTTGCTACCTGGACTAAAGGAAATATGAGTGACACATCCATTACTGAGCCAGGCTCACAGGAAGTTAGAAGCCCTGGCTGGGAGAGGCAGATGCTGAGAAAGAGGCAACAGAAAAAAAAATTGAAGAATACGATCTTTGTTGCTTCTTTTCCCCCCTTTTTTAACCCCAGAATTAGGAGCCTTCTCTTCTATAATGGATTAACAAGACAATGCCCATCCCATTGCACTTTCCTGTACTAGACACTGAAAGCCACTAACTAAATCTACTAACAGTAGTAAAAGAGACAACAGTAAAGAAAATGTCCTGCATCTGCAAACAAGACAGAAGCTGAACTGTCTCAGACTTTGTGATTACTGACAGCAAGATAAAAATGACATGCAAAAGTGGTATAAGAAACTGAACTGTTGTGCTACAGAGGCAATTCTTTCCTTGTGGTATGGATTAGTAAACCCAACTATTGCCCAGTTAAATAAGCCCAGCATCACAGGAGACAAAACATGGACTTATATCCATTAAAAATGTACTTCTAACGTATTCAAATTCTTTAAGCATGCTTTCACTTACCTCCAGTGGTTCTTCAAGCAAAGTTTAGGAGTGATTGGCATCATTCCATGAAAACATTAATACATTAACCTTATAGACTGTTAAACCAGTGAGCAAGACTAATTGAATTAGAAAGGAATGATTCACTTAGGCTAAAAGGAAAAATGGGTTTACTGCTGTAAGGTCTATGCTCAGTAGGTAAGTAAATATGCAACTGACATTTGATAAGTATGAATTTAACCATCATTTGTTGAGCTAAATAAGTACCCCAACATAAACTAAGTTAGTGTCCCTATTCTGAGAGTCATATTTTTCACATTGCTAGTGGCAAACAAAGCAGAGCAAAATTAGAAATAATGTTTCTCAATCAATTCTGAGGTCATTCAGGAAGCCAGGAAATATTCACACTTTACCAAACTACTTTACCACCCTCAATCCAAGTTCTTCCCACTTCATGGATCAAAAGGCTATGAGTGGTAGACTTAGCTGATGATAAAAGTGTGATCCTGTATGTTCTTCTGCCATTTCAGGCTTGGCATCTTCCCTGCATGCCTGGGATGCCTCAGTGAGCTTCCTAAACTTGGCTCCCCATCAGTACAACCTGGATGCCCCAGTCAGAAGATGTTTAAATAAACCTTCTGTCTGGTATTGCCAATAGGTATTTACTGAAATAGGATGAGCCATTTGTTTAATCAGGAAAATAATTATTTGATTCACAAGCTAGGAAAAATTAAACAGAGCAAATATGCTTATGGGGAATAACTTCTACCTATTCTGATGCTGGAGTTCCTGACTGGGGAGCCCTCTTTACGCATCTAAAGATGTTTTCTGAAAACAAGTATTTCTTTTATCTTCAGGAAAAAGTACATCTTTATTCATTTACGATGTCTCCTTAGCCAATTCCTTTTGATAGATTTCAAAACCAGACCCTTTCCCATACAGACGCACAGTGCTTTCCAACCATGGAAAGAATAGGCCTAGCAACAGCACTTATGAACATTAGGCCCCTCAGAAGTTGTCAACATGAAATCCTGGAAACTTAGCAATAAAGACATGACAGAACTGTTTCCTTGACCCAGCACAATTGGCATGAACCAGAAATAAAGCTCTATGGCAAAGACAGTCAATTTCAAGTCAAATACCAAGAACAGTAGAGGTATAAGGAGTTTTAAAGTCCCTCCATAACATGCTTTGAGCAATGAGAACATTTTTTCAAAACTATAGATTTGCAATATTGAAATTCCAGAATACTTACAAAGAATAACATGCACACAATTCCTAAACATTCTGAATATCCCAAGAGCCCTGTTAATTAAAACCTGTTCAAAGCAAAGGAAGCTGTTGGATAATAGCATTGTAATGAGATTAACACCAAAAATAGAACAAGATACTCAAGAATTGAATACCATATTCATACAATACATGGAATGCTACTGGTTGTTACCTGAAGATTTACGCAATAAACTCTTCACTTATCATGAGAGACATTACTAATAGATAACCTTTTTTTTTTTTTAAACTTTACCATTATCATCTCTACACCTTTTTAATCTTTTTTGCTACTTCTTATTACTTCTGTATGCAGAAAAGGCACTGCTCCTACAAAATCATACTCATGTGAGCTTCTACATCAAATGGAACAAACCACAAATGGAAAGAATTAATGCATCCTCAAATATCAGGGCCTTATTAATGATTTGAAGTTGATAATTTTATGCTAATGGGAACAAACATAAGGGATACAATTTCCCAGAACATTTTCAAACAGCATTACCTTGATCTTATCTTGGAAGACAGTTATCATGTAGTTCCTCATCCAAGGAAAGGTCTCTTACCACATCCTTACTGGTAACAGCTATAAATATTGCAGATAGTAGCAACAGTGGGTTGCTGTCAACAGCAACTACATCTTCCCACTGCCTCTCCAAGTGACAGCCAGTAAGCGTTAAAGGAAAGGTGTGATTGGATAGACCCCGATGATGCTGAAGAGAGGCAAAAAAAGATTTTTGCCTATCACTTTTTTCAGTCTGAGTGGAAAATAATGATTATAGCTTTGTGACTCCAAATGAGAAAGAAGACTTTTTTTCTCCTCCTACACAGGTGAATTTAATCCACAAAGCCTCCATTTTATTTCAATACTGAAATATGGCCTCTGCTCTCATCACCTGTAGTTTAGGATGTGAACCAGTCTCCAGTTAGATGCGTTGCTTTTGCTCTTCAGTTGCCCTGTTTTCTTCATGATTTTGCCTAGAACAAGAATGTTAGGGACTTTTTTCCTGTATCAAGAATATAACAAACATTTGTTGTGTCACAGCAGTGGTCAATAATATTCATTAACATTTAGTGCATTTGTCAGTCTGACACTATCAGCAACTTGTAATGAAAATAATTAAATACATAAAACAAGATCTCTCTGCACTTAATGTGGACACAAATAATGGCATCAGTTAATGCTGAGAGATAGAAAGTTAACATCATCATTAATTTAAAAAATATCTGCAGTGAAGGAATAAAATAACAAATAGACTTGTAATAGAGTATCAGGCTAAAGCTTTTCTAATTACATTGACAATAAAGCAGAGCAGCAGTGAGGAAAAATGCATATTTCTGAAGCTGTACCTCACTATAGCAGGCGTCTTTTGCAGTGGTACAAAACTGTTCTTCACATAGTAAAATATAACTATCTTTCTCAGCAAGAAATACTTCAAGTAATGGCAAACTGCTGAGATGAGGTCACATAAATCTCCTTGTGACCAAGTGAGGGAGTTCTGTGTATGGGGGCCTGATCATTTACATCCATAGAGATCAGTGGGAGTTTTGTCTTTGACACCAGTAGAAACAGGAGCAGTCCCAAGGTCCACTACCCCAGACTTCTCCCAAAAGCAAAGCTATTCTGCATTTGGCCCAATACTTAAAATAATCAATTTATCATTTTAATTACCTACATTGAAAACTTACAAGCTGAACCTTAATCAATATTAATCCTACATCAGACACCAACACTCTGAAAAACACTTCAAAGTCATTATTCAGTAATAAACAGCAATCAGCAATAAATGAGATGACTTTAACTGTGCATTCTGTGCCACCAATAACATCAGTGGGAATTTTAAAGGCACAAAGAACTTAAGATCTAAATAAGATCCAAGACACCGTAATTAAACAAATTCTAGTGCTGTTCTCTCAAATTACTGACTACAACTATGTACATAGCAATTGTGCAGGTGTTGAAGTGGAGACTGAAGAATCTGAACTGTAAATAAGTATGTCCCTTTCACTATGCAAGGTTATACTTATTGATTTCTAAATTATGACTTTTTTCTACAAACAATCTATAGCTTCTTCTGATATTTGGACATTCAGCATACTACTCTTTTGGCAGTGTAATAGTCATAGATTTATGAGCCCTTTCAATTTTGAAGACCAGGAAAACAAAAGTGAAATGCTGTCAGCAATGTTATTCAAGGGAAGGCAGAGTTTAGATACAAGTAGAGTTATATTCTGTCTCAGAAAGGAATGATCACTGTATATTTTTAAATAAAGTGAGTGCTGTCATTCTAGAACCTACTAGCCCTAAACCCTCAAGGGAAATCTAATTGAGTCATCTGCAGACCTTCTAAGGGTTTCACTTCTGCACTGGTCTGACTCATATGAATTTTAAAAAAGCTAACATACAGCTTTTTGCAATGACAATATCCTCCATGTTTCCCCAGATTAGTAACACAAGCATCAGCTTTTCTGCTTTGCTCATGGAATAATTTTAATGCTTGTGGGATCCCAGTTAAAGCTTCCAGATGTTCTTCTCCATGACTGCATATGTCAGTGTAATACATTCAAGAACAGCAATAACTGATTACACTTTAGCTAGAAACATGTGGGTTGACAGATTGCATTCCACACAAAATCTTGTTATGGACAAAAGGGAACACATCATACATCTGGCTATAAGAATTTATTGTTGGTCAAATTAATGTTTAACCATCTAATCAACAAATTATCTAACTAATAAATACCTCCTTAGTAATACAGTTAGAATTGCTATAGAGAGCTTCCTCTTCTCTGATGTGCTCACTCTGCAATTGTTGCTCTGGGTCCTGCCACTGGCCCTTTTATTTTTCCTCCAGAAGAGCAGGGAAGGGCTATGACGAGTTGTCAGCATCCAGACATCCGAACTGGGAGGAGTTCAATCGCGGTGGTAGTGGTAGGGGTCTCTTTCTCCTCAGTCTTGGCATCCACATGGGGAATTTTTTATGTTCCTTATTGTAGTCTGCTTCCCTCCTCACTGGTTCCCAGCTGCAGCTTCCACAACACCCTACCCAGCCCCAAAAAAGACAAGAGCTGTTGTTTGGCACACGCTGACCAAGTGAGGCTTGTCAGCCCTTTTACCATGTTTGCATTCACAGAGCTTATGCTCAGCCACGTGAGGCAATAGTCATCTGACCACTAGGCAATGATTAAAACAAGCTAAAAACAATTCAGGCCAAGGCAAGCCTACACATGCCCTGAGATCCTGCACGATCAGGTTGATACAAAGCCTCCGGTCTTTTATTAGTACTGGCAAATTTATACTAGTCAGGCTACAGTTGTGAATGCGTTCCTGCCCAGCAGTGGCCAGGGGAAAATAATCTATTTATGTGTTACCTGGGGGTACTGCAGAAGTAGTGCATGAAGACTGATGTTGTTTGAAGAACAGTTTTCCTCCCCCTGTATAATATGAAATTAATTTAACGACACTAAGACTTACCTTGCAAAGAATATTTCACACACTGCACAACTCAAGACTTCATTACTTCAAAATGTCAGGAAAAGTCATGAATGCTGTCATGCTCAAAAGGTAAAGTCTGTGGTTGGTAACATTACAAAACTCTCCCTACCTTGTGAAAATTAGGCAACTAAGGGATCTAACTTTGCATTCTCCTCACACCAGTTGAAAATATAAGGATGAGGACAGGACAAAATCAGCAGAAAAAAGTGTTTGTTGAATACATGTGTATATTAATGCTAATCCCAAAAGTGGCCTTCCCCACAACAAAAAGTATAAATGAGGCAGACAACAGATGAAACAGAAAAGAGGTTTATTTTTCTGCCCTTGAACAGAGTCAATACATTTCTGATATGGTCAAAGCTCTAGAGGTATGGAGGTCAGTAGCACTTCAGATAACAGAATATTATATCCAATGGATATAATTGGATATATCCAATTATATCCAATGTTCATTATTCTCAGAAAATGATCTTTATATACATTTCTCCATTAGCTTCTATTTATTCTTTTAATGTTCCATGAAAAAATACACTGAACAATAAAATAAATGATTTTTGTAATGCATAATGGATTTATATAATCTGTTTCCACAACTTAGGGAAAAAATATTTCAAAGTCGTGTTGCCCTTTCCATTCAAAGTGTATATTGCTATTTACAAAAATAAGCATTTATTTTCTCCAGTTTTTCAATATTCTAGCCAGTGGGATAAAATATTGTTAAGTTGTTGCTTTGCGATGAATGCAAGCACGTGCTTATTTGCCTTCTTGAAAAAGTTGGCTTCTTGAACTGGAATCCAAGATGAAGGAACACAAAAAACGGGAATCAATTACCGTGAAAACTGCTGCAAGTACAAGTGGGTTTACTACCTTTAACACAACTAGCCCTCTTGTCCCCTAATTCTCACATGTGTTCAATCAAAGATGTATTTATTATGTGAGGTCAAGATTTGGAAGAACAAGTACTGAGACTTTTAACAGTAATGAACAATACCTTTGCACGCCCATAAATAATGCTAAGTGGACAATTAAGTTGCAATACTCAAGACAAAAAAATGCAAACAATTTGTTTCCTTTCTATTTGATTGCTCAGAAAAAGGATCAACATTATTCTCCTGACTACATGTTACTGTCTATTGTGTCAATCAAAGAAAATGAGACATTTTCTTACACTCATCAAATTTTACAATGAAATGCTGAAACTGTAAAACACAAATAAAAAAATTCTGAGTTAAACAATATTTTCTATGCTTTTTACAACAAATTTGATGGCCCACACACCCCAGATATTCCATTTAATGAATAAATCAGATCACAGTTGACTTTCAATCTTCCCAGGTAACTTCCTTTGCTAATGAATCCCCTCCATACCTATCATGTCTCACTTTCTGTGAATATATTTCTTAATTATAATATATAGATCTTCAGCTTAAACCTAGAACATGGATTTACACATGGAACTAAACATGGATTATTCCAAAGAATCGTGCTTAAAATGTTGTTCTTACATATTGATTGATCAAGTACCACACGATTATTTGTTTTATGAACATAAATTGAAATACATACATAAAAAACAACAACTTTGGAATTAAGACAGCTCTTGAATAAGCTTTCAAATCAAACCAGAAGCAGTAAGACGACCATCTTCCTCTTCAAAACATCCCAGGACATGGAACAATAATAGCACCAAGTCTTGAGAAAGTGCCCCTTTTCATGCAACAGCAGGATTAGTCATTCTCAACAACATTACCATAAGAGAGGAGGCTATGTGCACTGAACAGCCTTCTGAAAGGGTGAACTGTTACCATTAACAGAAGTCCTCAAATGGATGTCCTCTTGGGTCCACATATAAGTTGTTTTACATTTTTGCCCATGACAAGATTTTGAGTGTAACACTACCAACAAGGCAGGTCCATTCTTTGCAGCTTTTTCTCCTATTTTTGGAGAACAACTTCATGGTAAAGGAGTTTCCTGTTGCTGCAGTGCAAAACTCTTCTCACCTTATTCCGCAATGACAGAACTAGCCCCAGTGTTGCAAGTTTAAAAAAAGTCTGTTTTGGGAATGGTGAAGCTCAAACACCTGCTTGAAGTCACTAGAGGCAACAGACTGAACCAGAGCAAACTACAGGTAGACAAGAATGCAGCATATCCTAAGGTCATTGCTAAACCTAAGAAAGCAGGGGGAAATGCCCTTTAGAAGTATCTTTTATGGAAATAAATGAAGAATTAATTGTATTTTCTTTGATATTTCGAGAGACTCTAGATGGGAGAGTGAGAAGTTTAGTCAACATGAAGACGACCTCAGTAATTTTATTAGGAGATGGCAGTAAAAGACCTCTAGTCAAAGACAGGGGGGCAGAAATAGACGGGGTAAATCCTCATGCTGTAGAAACAATGCATTTCACCAGCCTACCTTGTCACTTCAATAATTCAGATGAACCAGAAACTCTAACTAAATACCGGGAGGTTGGATCAAAACAACCTTAGTGACTTCTCCAAAATATGCAAACCCCACCATAAGTGTGCCAGTCAACCTCAACTGACTCTGATTTCACAACCTTGCCACCCTGTGTGGAGTTACTGAGCAGCTGCAGACGGTGGAGGACAGAAGCTCATTATTTTACATTATGGATATGCAACCAACAGGGGTAAAAGGGTAAATTCAAATGGGAACTGAAGTTAGAAATCATGTAGCAGATCATTTCTGTTCTTTACTAGACATCAGCCAAAAAAGAAGACAGATGATAATAAAAGTAATGATAAATGCTGGAACTGTGGAGAAGAAAATGGAAAGTTATTACCCCTGTCACAAGCATGTCTTAAGGTGCATTCTTTATAGGAAGAAATACAGAATAAAATTATTATCCTGAGCAGTGACATTCCTACTAAGACAAACTTTAATATTAAAGAAGCAGCTGATCTGGGAAACTGAAATAAAATAAAATAGTCTGCAAGTCAAAAAGTTGCAGTCTGGTAAAATAGGCCAAAATGGCAAGTCTGAAAAGGTGTTTGTAATTTCAAAGAATATGCAAGGGAAGGTGGGTAGCAGAGTTTGAAAAATACTGCTATTAATTTTGGTGTATCATAGATAAGCTTAAAAAAAAAAAAAAAAGGAATTGACCTTCCAACAGCTGTTCTATTTACCGTTTTCTCTATTCATAGCTCATACATAGGAATAGACCTCAAGGGCATTATCCTGAATCTCTTGACAAATGTGCATTTCAGTACTGAAATTATAATGCACAGAAGACACAACCCTAATGAAACAGCCCCATTCTCTGAAACAAAACTTCTTATGAAGGATGGATGTGGAATCAGATGACTAGCTAGCTAATTTTCATCTACTGACATGGTAAATCAGACTTTTAAAGAGGCATGACCTCATCTTATTTGCTTATATACCTCTGCTACAGTGAGATGCCAGGTGCAAATCAAATGCCTAAAGCTCTAACCATGCAATTTTATATGAAAGGACAATATTAGGTGGTTTAAACATGTTCTATTTAAAGCAGGAATACATTCAGATTGCCTGTATTTGGGACAGTCTGCTTCCCTTTTCCAAAACGAGGACAGCAAAAATATAAAAAATGAAACCTGTCAAGCTAACTTGATAATAGTTGATGAAATAACAAATTTGGTTAAGTGTAATAACATCAAGGTAATGCAATTAGACTTTTGTAAAGTGCGTGACTTGGTACTGCATGACATACTGCTTGGAAGCCAGAAGATCAGAAAATCATCAAGGTACACATTACCCATATTCAGTTCTGAATAACCAGCAAGTCTCAAACTATAATTAACTATAATTAATAGTGAGGAAATCTCAGGGAGCTGGTGTGCGCCTTAGAGACCCCACAAGGATCAGTTCCTAACACTACATGGTTCATAAGGTTGTTAGCAACCCAAATGACAATGAAATCCTTCCCGACTGAGTTTGTAAATGACACAAAGACAAAATACAGAAGGAAATAGGTCACAAATCTAGAGCAGTCTCCATTTTTCAGTAAGGTGGCTAGATTCAAATCTTGCAAGGCATTATGGCAAAGCATAATGTTACTGTAGGAAGTACTTACCAAATGGAGAACTGGGAAGCAGTGACTCTGAAGAAGGATTAGGAACTCAGAGTGGAAAAGATATTCTTACCTTTGTACTTGCACTAATGTGGAAGTTACTAAAATGCTGGAATCCTTCAGTGCTCAAAATTCAAAAATAGCTGGAGAATGACACAAGGACTAGAAATGTGAGGTGAAATTAATCCCAGCTATTTATTCTGCTGAAAAAAAAATTTTTTACACCTTTGTATATTTGTTCACATATAAGTGTGTGTGTGTGTATATACATTATTTGATGTGAAGTGAATTAATAATACAGGCCTTTCTAATTTTGCAGACACAGAATACTATTACCTGGAAGTTGAAAGTAAATCAATTTGCACTCAGAATAGAGCAGATTGCCAACAGTGAATCACAGAATGGTTGAGGTTGGAAGGGACCTCTGGAGATCATCTAGTCCAACTCCCCTGCTCAAGCAGGGTCACCTAGAGCACATTGCACAGGATTGCATCCAGGCAGGTTTTGAATATCTCCAGAGAAGGAGACTCCACAACCTCTCTGGGCAACCTGTTCCAGTGCTCTGTCACCCTCACAGTGAAGAGGTTTTTCCTCATGTTCAGATGGAACTGCCTGTGTTTCAGTTTGTGCCCGTTGCCTCGCGTCCTGTCGCTGGGCACCACTGAAAAGAGTTTGGCCCCATCCTCTTGACACCCTCCCTTCAGATACTTGTACACATTGATAAGATCTCCTCTCAGCCTTCTCTTCTCCAGGCTGAAGAGTCCCAGCTCTCTCAGCCTTTCCTCATAAGAGAGATGCTCCAGTCCCCTAATCATCTTCATAGCCCTACACTGGACTCTCCCCATTAGTGCCATGTCTCTCGAGTGAGTATACACTCTCTTGAGTGAACTCACTAGCAGTGTCAACTGAAAATTTTTCAATGAATAGTTTTTGGTAAAAAAAATGGTCATCTTGTTCCAGTGATCAATTGCTTAGATTTGTTGAATTCAATAGCATTTTCTTTATTTATTTTTTTTTTTTTGGGGGGGGGAGTGTGTGTGTGTGTGTGTGTGTAAATATACATAATGTCAGGTCCTGTCATTTCAGCTGTTCTAGTCTCCTAACCTAAAGGACCCAATCTAAATGAAATGACCACGAAAAGACAATGGTCTTTAGGTCTACTGGAGTTTTCTCTATTGATTTGATCCACACAAAAAAATAAAGATTTTGAATTTTCATCTTGATTTAGTACAATGCAAATGAACACTCCTATTTTTCAGATAGATCTAACATGGAAGAACTATCATAGGTAAAATAGATTCTCTGTTGCTAAGAATTTTAAAATAAAGAGTAAATATTTTTCAAAAAGATATCTTCTAGGTAAGCCTCAGATCCCAGACTTGAAATAGATATTAATTCAGGAAAGCCTTATACGTTTCAGAAAGTTAGTCACAGTGGTTCTTCCTTTATCTTTAAAAAGAATTTTTTAAAAAGTAAAAGAAAAACCTATCAGTTAGGGTGGCACAGAACTCTTCCTTTAACTTCCCTTTAAACTTTTTTTTTCCTGTACCATGAAAGAGGAGAAGCCATGTATCACCTCTTAAATGACACAGTTTCAATTAGGATTAAAATGGCTTGTCAACCCACTAAGGTAGCAAGAAGGGAGAAGGCAGGCAGGCAGCAGCCTTTCTTCCTGCTTTATGTAATATGGATATTCTTTTCAGAACTCCTTCTGCAAAGCTGACTTCGGAGTCAAACTTTCTTGTCTCTCTTTATAACTGAAAGGTTGAGTTTATCTTAATTCTTTTTGTTGTTGTTTTAACACTTGTAGTTTTACAGCTAGAGGCAGAGAGTAAATGAATTCTTGTAAATAATCATGCTTCTGAAAATCAGCTGCTTCTCATACCAATCTTTAAAGCTAGTTTAGGTATTTATGCAAGACATTTCGTCTTTTGCTCAGACCTACCTTTAGCCAAAACTATACAGATGTCATAGAATCAAGCAGACGCTTTAAATTAGCAATACTACTTATTTGTCTCCTACCCTCATTCTCAGTAACTGTTCAGTTCTTTTATGAGAACTTTCCAAGAAGTTCAGCCAGCTATATGAAGGAAGTATGAAAAGTTTCAGACAAATGGTTGAAATTTAGCATCCGGAAAAGAAACTAAAAGACAAGAATTCTAATGAAAACTCTTGGACAATATGAGCCCTATTTCATTTGCCACTATAATCAAAGCATTTTACAAGCATTTGAAACAAAATAATATTTTTGAACTTAAGAAATTAAAACAAACAAACAAAACCCAAATGTGCCAATATTTTAAAACAAAATGGGTTGTCATTATCATAGTTCTTATTGTAAGCCTGAATACAATGGCCAAAAATTCAGGATTCGAAATTTCTTTTAAGTTGCCCTTTTGGTAAGAATTCCTTTCTTTTCTCCCAGCCAGCTAGCTTAAGTAGTCAAGATCTGGTAGTATAGATCCATAATGAGGACAATTATAACAATCTGAATTACCCCTTTCTTTGTTAATTATTAGGCTTCAGCATTGCAAAACATATTACCTATTATAGCTCTGGAAACATTAATGGATCTAAAAATTTCTACTGGTTTTCAGTAATACTTAACCCTTATATTTTCACAGCTTTCTCAAGGCAAAATGACTAACACGACAGTCATATATGCACAGTTAATGATTTTATTATTGACAACTATTCTTCAACAATATCCTACATCATACCAAAAGACCTACAAATTTTCATGAGCTGCCCTCTGAGCAGAGACAGCACCAAGTGAAAATGAGAAATATGGATGGACAAGGAATAGCACCAGCAGTTAGATGGCTGGTCCTCAGGCCTTCTCACTTTGAAGAATGCATGACAAGAAACTGCAAAAATCATGAGTCCAAATTCATTCTTTCAAGGGAGAATACCAGGCTTGCATTATGCAAATTTTCTCCTTCAAAAAATAACCTCTGAAAAACAGGCATGTAGTGTTCACGCTAATCAGAATTTTAGCACACCTAATTGTTATTTGTAAATAGAAATAGCACATTTCATTTTGCATATGTGACTTAAGTCTTCTTTGCAGGAGTATAACACCTGTCCAGCACTAATTATTATTTATTTGTAACACGTTGGTGCCTGAAGTCCCTGTCATGAGCTAGGATCGCATTGTAAGTAACACTAAAAACACATAACAAGATAGCGCCTATCTAAAACTTTACAAAGAACTTTACAAGCTAAGTGTAAGATGGGATAGACAGATGGATACAGACTACCAGGGGAGTAAACGGAAATAATGAGACAGTAATTATTAGTATGATGGGGAGCAGTGTTGTAAAATTCCTGTATGTTTCATGAGAAAAGGGAAATTTAAGAAGAGATTTAGGCCTGCGGATGCTCCTAGCAAATTCTTGTGAAAGGCAGCATAGAAAAAAGGAAAAGTCTGCTAGTTAAACACAATTATTGTGTTGTTGATAGGGATGAGACTGAGGACTGATGAGAAGGAAAGTTGATATATCTCTTATCTTACCATACAGATGGTGAGAAATAAGGAGGAGAATGATGAAGAAAAGCTGCCAGCTTAAGTTTCATGCAATAGAAAAAAGCCAGTGGAATTACAGGATGGGAAGGATAACAAAATTGAAGTAGAGAACAAGATTATATTTGTCAAGCCCCAAGACATACTGATAATCAAGATGCCAGATAATAACAGTATTACCTCCAGAACTGTTAATTTGAGTTTTAGAAAGCAAAGTGGCCTCATCCCAGGAAAGGTGTATGTAAAAGCCTGAGTAATCAGTTAAACGATTACTTGGTAGCATGGAACCTTGCAGGGAGATCCCCAAAACAGACGTGCTATCCAGACTCATACCACTGTCACCCCACACAACATCGGATGTCAGACTGATAAACTGCTTCACCTCCTTCCCACCTTTTGCAGACGATGGTACCCTTTCTGCTTCATTGATTACTCAAGTCAACAGAGTATTCCCGGATTCTCTCTCAAAGATTATTTCTAGGCCGTTAAGGAGTCTTCACTTGCAAACTACAGGGATAAGTATCAAAAAGACATTTTCTACAGTTGCTACCACTTTCCAGGGCTCGTAAAACTTTCCACATGTCCAGTCCTCCTCCAGCCCTCAGATCAGCCCAAAAAGAAAAGAAATGCAAATACTGCCTGTAAGAGAAAGTATTTTTATATTATTTCTCTGAATTGTCCTGCATTTATGGGTAAACTGAGTTAAACACAAGTCTAGCCGGAAACACTCAGGGAACAACAAAGTCCTAATTTCTGGCAACAGATGTTTAAATTTTTATATATATTTTAAATGGTAACTGATGGCAGTATATAGCTTAGTCTGAGCCTGGAAGTTAAAAAATGGGTACACAGTCAGTGCAGACACTAGATTCCAATGATAGTTTAGAGCAGGCAACTTGGACTGTGCTGTATTTGCAGCTGAAGAATTAAGCACAACTTTGGACTGAGGACAGTTGCAAAAATCGCATGTTATGGCAGAAATTACGTACTGCAATCAGGATTGCATCAATTCATTACAAGTTATTTTGTGATGGTGTCCAGCAGATACAGTAGCTTAGCAGTAGAGGAATGTCACAGAAGGTTATAGTAGCTTTACCAGCTAATACAGAATAGAGAAGAAAAAGATAGAGTAATGACATGTTTGAAAGCCATCTTTGTAGGGTAAGGCAATGCTGCCTCTGACACATCAAAGCATCAGAATTTCAGAAATCTCTCACTCTGTAGAAGTTCAGGGAATATAGCTTGCAAAATAAGAATAGAGCTTAGTTTTTAAGAGTTTTGCCTAATTAAATTCAAGGTTCTATCCTTCATAGTGGAATCTGTTGGTACCTGATTTGAAGAAAGAAGGGAGAAGCAACCCTGTAGTTTATGATAAGATGAGCTGATTTAAGCTCCTTGTATAATTTCTTGTTCTCTCTGAGGCAGTGAGAGTCACTCCAAATGGGGTAAGCAAGAAGCAGCATTTCTAATGGGAGAACGATGCCAGTATTTTCACCTTCTACTTCAGAAGCAAAATCCATTGCAGCATCCTGACCATCTACCAGATCAGTACACATCAGGTGTCCAGGTTTTTCTACCATAAAACAGAAGGAGTGGGGAAGGACAGTAAGTGCAGAGGCACTCAAACATCTAACCATTCAGACATGACCTCCGAGAGGAGCTAAACGGCCAATTTCTGTTCACCTTTAGTTAGGTGCCAAAGTTTTGGAGGCTTTGTCAGATATGAGCAAGTACCTCCTGCCACCCTATCCCCTAGTACTCTTCATTGGGCATTGCTACGGCCACCCTGGCGGAGCGTTTGATACCACGGTCTTGTCCGTAGCAGCACCCACCAGTGAAACAGATCCAGTGAATCTGGACTTTCAGATTCACTAAATGTGTCTTACTACTTCTGACCTTGATTTTTAGCTTACGTGGGCTTGTTTCCAGGAGAGTCATTAAAAAAGAAAAGGTTACAAGTTCTCAGAGCTAACAGTGATCTTATCAGTACACGTAACACTAAACACACAGCACTGTAGCTATGCTGCTATGCAGGAGATTGGGCAATGCTGTTCATTTGTTTTATGTGGCAAATAGTGAAGGAAAATTAGCTTGACTCTCCTCATAAGATGGAACTTTGTAATATCTCTCCATTTACAGTAAGTTATCAAATATTGGTTGTCCTCATAATCAAGTCACACAATTTGCACATTCCAGAGCAATTTGTTTACCACACCAATCTATATTTTCTTGCAACATAAGAAGTAGTAAAAGGACAACTGCATTAACAGCTAAATGAAACTGAGGAGTTTAATCAGCCTAGAAACTGTTTGCTTAAGGAACTCTTGAGACAAGAGAAGATAATTAATATCATTCTAAACCTATGCCCATCTGTTTTAAAGAAAGGTGACCTCTCTTTATAGCTAAAATCTTCAGAATTTCTGCTAAAACAATTCTTCCTGTTTCTTAGGAAGTAATTTCTTTTACTTGTCACCATTAGCCACAGTCTGGATCCAGTTTTCAGTACTTAGTAGTATTTGTAGTTTTGCTTTACAACACTTTCTATGAGGAAATTAATCAAAGCCTTGTAATTTTGGTTTGAAAAATACCACTTTTCTTTTCTTTTTTTCCCCACCTACTTTTCTGTGAAGGTCTGAATACTTATTGACAGTGATACTAGCAGGGCAGCAAAACCTGGCTTACAGTGAAGTGACAGATTTTATTTTAGGCACAGTACTTTGGAGTGAGGGGGTGCTAGTTATTTTGCTTCAATACAAACGGGAACCAGCACTTCAGAATATTGCATCTGGATACAGAGCTGCTGCAGTCTCCTGTAAGAAATCTGCAGCTTGGAGAATTGCAGTGAAGGAAGGTCACTAGTAAACTACTGAGAGCAGTAGAAACTGCAGGATTTAGATTAACTTTAATAACTTTAGATTAAGGAGTGAGATTACTGGTTGAGCGAGGAAAGAAGAATAACTGTCATTGAAGATCTCACCACCACCACTTTGCTGACCCCCTTAGAGTAATAGCTAGTTCCTTGACCTTTGGCTTTTCTCCAGGGTTATGTTGCCATTCTTCCCTGAATCTGCATGAGGCCGCCATGAGATCTGGTTTTATAAATATACATAAGTATCCCTTGTGATGCAGCTAATATTTGTTCAAGCTATGAGCTTGAAAAACCTCAGTCTGCATGTGCTTGAGAGAGTTCAGAGCTTGGCAGAGAAATAACATGAAGCTGCTGTCTGCACTGAGCATGTTCCTTGTGCTTAGAGCTCCCAGATACCAGAGAATCTGCACTCCCTGCAGAGTGGCCCAGCATACTATAATATGGCTTTCTACACAGTTCCCTCTGATGGGTGCGTCACAGGACCATCGCAACCAAAAAAGAGACAGGCAACAAGCCAGCTGGAAAGTTTTGTCTGGAAAGGAGAAGTGAGAGAGGTGGGACAGAACAAGACTGACAAGAGCAGTAGAGATAAAATAGGCTATAGGAAGGACAATCTAGTATAAGAAATACAAACTGTAAGAAAAAGATCTAAGAAAGAGAAAGAAAAGATAAGAAAAAAGAGAAAGAAAGGTATTACAATTTTAACAGTGGGACACACCTCTGCAAGTCACACATGTGATGACAGCTCTGCATTTTCTGATTTTTCTTGATCAACTTTGCAGTGTTGAAATTATTTTAACATAGGAATTTAAAAGATTCATTGCTTATACAATATTGGTACACATAAAGCTTTGTGGTCAGATACAAAATCTAAGAAATCTTTTGCAGCCTGGCTAAGAATTTCCATTCTACAATTCCTTCTACACTAGAGCACTGACTTTCGGTGATCCTGTCTTCAAGCGTTCCCCATAATCTTTGTTCAAAACAATCTATTTGCAAATGAAGTTGAGCTGCAATCCTTTTAATAGCTGTTACAGTAAAAATAGTCACAAGGCTCTAGGCTATAGTAGTGAAAAAAAGCCTCTTTTGTTCCCATAATAGCAGTTCAATCCAGCTGCAGCATTGGTTCAAGTGACTTGGTTGCCAACAACCATAACCAGGTGCTTATTAGAGCCTTCCGTTCATTAACAGCCTTTAATTGCATCGTTTCAGAAGCATCCTTCACTGTTACATAACATTGCCTACACCGTTGGTTATAGAGGTGCTGAAACATCACTTTTGAACAATGCCAGTGTTTCACGTTGTGTTGTAGCTCTACAAAATGGCAAGAAAATGAGTCTTCAATAACTAGTGAAGTGATGGACAGACCGTTAGATTTTTCATGTTCCCAAGTGGCAGAGGTTGAAGTTTCAGGCTACAGATGAAATATACATGATACATTCCTCAGCTAATTATTTGTCAGTATATTAATAAATCACACCAATCCCTGCAAGGCTATCTAAATTTAGGAGGTTCATGAGATTTAATACATAATTAATACCCTTAGATTGGATGGCTTAAAGGCAAGCGATTTCCTGATCTCATATGAAGTAGAGAGCATTTATCATTGTCGCCCATGTAAGGATTTGCCAGCAAGCCTGCTTTCTTGGCATGTATATAAATGTCCCTGTCATTTATTTGGGTTCATGAGTAGAAAAGAGAAAATACATAGTAGCTGGAGCTAGATTTTCAAAGGTCCATGCAGTGATGTGTTTATGCATGCTTAAAGATACAAAATCCAATATGTGCACATATGGGTAATGAATTGATGGTCTATCATAAAAATCAGTGAAAGTTTTACCACTGACATCAGGATAGTATTGTCAGGTCACACAGTCACACATATGTGTATGCAAATATTTGCATGCAAAAGTTTCCAGTCATTTGTGAGTGCAGCTTCATTTTCTCCAAGCTGTCATCTTACCTCTCAAAATGTTCCATCATAGCTTTTTCAGAAGATGCTCCTCATGTCCTCCCCTCTCCCTTCTGTGCTCTGTGGATCTCCATAGGACTCTTTCCTTGGTCCCATTCTCTTCTCATCTGTGTTCTATTTCTGAGCAAAATCACCCACAAATACTAAGTTCTACAATAATGATTGACAATCCTCCTTCGACCTCCAGGCCTGAATCCTCCTACCAGGATAACAACACGATCTGACTAACAAAGTATCCCCTTGATATCAAGCTGCAAAAAACAGAGCTTCAGACCCTCCCCACTCTCCTCCTGTTATAGGTAAACGCGACAAATTGACAACCACTCGGGCCGGGTTGCATAAATTCCAATTTAATAAAAATAATTGAGCAAGTCACAAGTAAGCAAAACAGCGCTGGGCGGCCGGGGAGTCTCCTGCTCCACCAACGGCGCGCGCAATCCCCCGCTCACAGTCCCCTTATATGCCTGTAACTTCTGCGGTTGCGCCGGCTGTTGCTGGGGGAGGTCGGGATGAAAGCTGGGGTCTTCCTCTGCGTTGTGCGTGGTGCCCTTCAGGTCGCGCGCATACATTTCACAATACAATATCGCTCTGCTGGCTCAGTACAATCATTGTGGTGATAGCCCGTACTTAGCGCCTAGTTTCATGGTAAAATCACGAGTTGATAGCCCGTACTTAGCACCTAGTTTCATCGTATAATCACTTCCCGAGTTGATGTAACAAATTAGCACCTATCACACTCCTAAGCACTGTGGAGAGCACAACCATACAGCCTGAGAACAGGCCTTCACTACTAAGGGTACTTCTCCCATCTCTATGCTGAAGTTTGTGGCACCATTCATGACCTAGTTATACAATTAACTTCTCAAAGCTCCTCAAATTCACAACTTGTAACCTTCTGAAAACCAAAGGTCAGAAGAGAGTCTGTTCTGCTGCCTACAGCTGTCTGACTGATCTCCCATAGGCTAAGGAGCCATGAAGAAATCCACAACCAACAGCTACAATGCAGCAAGGGCAACCAATTTTTTCCTGCCTCTTATATTTTGTGTAACCCACACAACTCAGAAAAGATAGAAAACAAGCAGAAAAGGTACCGAGCAGATCACGAATCAGAGTATGAAAAAAAAATATTCAGCTTTCTACTATATCAATCTCACATAATCACAGAAGAGAGTGAGCAACAGTTTATTGTTCAAGGTAGAACTACCCGATTTTTCTGCGTTTATAGTTGCTGAGATATCAAATAGAATTGAAATAGAATTCTATTTGAAATAGAATTACCAGTCAGATTACGTACTACCGGAAATCTTTCTTCTGAAATTAGACATATTTTAGCTATTAGAACTTAGGCTGCTCCTTAACTGTGTGGACAGGTACCCAGCCAGTATTTAATTTAGACACAAAAGCAGCAGATAGGAAGCTCACCTAGCTAAAATCTTGCATTTCAGTGAGACATATAGCCTTAGCAGGGATCTCATCTTTGAACTGACCTGACTTCAGCAGCCTCTTCCATGACTTAAACATACACAATCTTATCCCACAAGTGCATCATGCTGATAAAAAGTAGTTTTCAGCTTGTTGCTATGACCAAGTCACTTTTATAGCTGCTTTTCTTCACTGGTTCCCTCCTTCCTATCTCACCAAACATAGGCCAAACACCTGTATTTTAGGTTTTTAAAAAAATGCTTTCACACTACCTCACGTGCTGTATCTATGTTTCAGTGGAGCTTTTGCTATATATGTACAAAATAGCACAATTCTGTTTAATCACCTTCCTTCTATCTTCAATTCCCATTTTTTTCAGGACTTCAAAGACTATGCAGTAGAACTAACGGTGAAGCTCCATAGGCATTACTATTGCTTGTTACTCAGACTACTACTGTTTGCTGAATGTAGGGGCAAAGACCAAAGTATGAAGCGTTGACATGCTCTGTCATACAAAGATGTCAACTCCATTCTCTCTGCTTGGTCCCTTATTTTGATAGTATTCTGGGAGACAAATCTCCCATGCTTCCTTTTTTCCTATACATTTAACAAGTGTACTGCTTTTTCTTTTATGCATCTGATGCTCGGACTGCAAGAAAGGGTTTTCTGTCATTCAGTTCTGCTTTTCATTAATATTTTCAAAAGGTTCTACCCCAAAATTGAACATTTAGACTCTCCCTTTATAAGCTCTGTGTCCAACATTCAAATTTTACAAGTAATATTTTCATCTATTACCTTTATTTGGCATTGTAATACTAAGAGTGCCAAGTAAAGGATTTAATCTGCAAATCTAAGGTAAATTTATTTGCCTGGATTAGTTGCTGTCCCTTTACTGATATACTATACGTGATCTGTCCATGGACCATATATCATACACAAAGCAAATAAAAATTGCATGCATTGTTATTTGATATAAATGCCTAGAATAATTGGCCAATAAAGAAATAAAGGATAACTTGCTAATAACTTTATAATTAGTTTTCTTCTTCTGACAAAAAGCCAGAAGTCTGTAATGCCATCAGGGTTTTCTTATATGCAATCCTACTATAATCATAACAGTTAGAGTATTCAGACAATTTTTGAAACTTTACATACTTTTTTTCCTTACTATTGGAAGATTTTAAATGAATACCATAATACTTAGTTCAAACTATTCCTGAACATGCGAGTGCTTACAGGACATAAAATAGTGGAATTATTTCTTAACTGGTTAGCACAAACAGTTATCAACTTTTTCAAAGTACTGAGATTAATTTTTATCTCACTTCCATGGTTTAACTCTATAGATTTTACTGTAACAAGACAGAAATGTTAAGAAACCAGATATTAAATAATACTTTCAGAGACGCGTCTTTAGAGATATCAGCACCTACACATGGAATATTTTTTATAATTATAAAAGTAGTATACCTGGAGGTGATAGACCAAGTTCTTTGATCTCTCCTTTCTGGTTAGAAGGGTAAGATCAGACGCTTCAAAAGTTCCAGTTTAGAGCCAGGAGGAAAAAAGAACGATTGTTGTGTCAGGCAGTTAAAAAGAGGAAGATTTATTTTAAGATAGATTGCAGGTTAACATAATAAGGAAAGGGTGAGGAGAATAACATGGAAACGAAAAACAATGTGAAAGAAAAGATAATGGAGATTAAGATATTTTGTTTTGGATTTTTGTACTGAAGCAAAACATGCCAATCTTTTTAAATTGTC
Source organism: Apteryx mantelli (assembly GCF_036417845.1). Taxonomy (NCBI): domain Eukaryota; kingdom Metazoa; phylum Chordata; class Aves; order Apterygiformes; family Apterygidae; genus Apteryx; species Apteryx mantelli. Next base: position 63,302,128 of record NC_089979.1, read on the forward strand.
TGTGTGCACCTTGTTGTGTATTCATTCTGGCTTACTGAACTTCTCAGGAACATTCAGATCAATATTAAAATGCATGTATTGTCTAACAGCTGTCCTGGGCTAATCTCCCTATCCAAAATAGAATTCCAAAACACGCAAGATGCTCAGTTGTGGAGGAGACAGTTACGCGTCATGGAAACGTAATCCAGTCAGTGAACAAGTCCATAGGAAAGAATGAGAGCATCTGTCATTCAAAACTATATCACCCATGAATGACAATTGTTAACTCAAAGTAATATTCCTTGGAAGGTAGTTTCAAAAAACAAAAATAGTTTGATTTAAGTGAAAAACCTCTGCAATGAAATATTCCTACAATTTTTCTCGGCATAAAAGTTGAAGGAAAGCTGTCCTCTGGATAATATATTACCTTGTAAAAACCTGCATTTTCTGCTGAAAAATCAATGTGATGGAAAATTACAAAGCAGTCAGAGAATCCTTTTGTTACTAGAGATATGACTTTTTATTTATATTTTGCCAGAACCCACAGTCTTATCTTAGGAGAGTGTTTCTCCTAAGACGGATTATGTCTTACATACATGCTAGCACACCAGTCACATGGTGGCTGCACTCTGAACCAAAGCAGGGGCCAAACCAGCATAAGAATTCTTATTTTGGAGTGTGTGTTTTGACGTAAGCCAACTGGATACAACATTTTTTGTGAAATCCAGTCATAGCACATAAAAAGACACCAGCTGCACTCCTGAGCTGGAGAACTCTCACTTCCATTTTTCATAGGAAGACCCTGAAAAATTATTAGTAACAAGGAGTGAAGAATAATTTCATTTTTCTAGGTATCAGTGGTATCTTTCTGTCTGATTAATTGCAGGGGAAATAAGATCTGCTTGTCATTTAAAATGAAGCAGCTGTGGACAGAGTGATTATCCTAAAGAATACTGCAAATTTGTGAATGGCAAAGGGAATTCTATATGCTACCCGCAGAGTCAAGCGCAAACAGTCAGTAAAAAATGATCCTTGCAAGAACTGGTTAAAAAATACGCATCATATTTTGACATTTTTTTCTTAAGGTAAAAACATAACACAAAATAGGAGAAGGTAGAAAGACATGTTTTGTTTTAATTAAATCCCTTCTTTCATGTTCTGATTATTTTCTGATCCTAAAAAATTCAGTAACTGTATCTTAAATAGCGATTATATGATAAACAAATCTGTCAATAGCCCTAAATACTCATCCAAAGAATGAACCTGAATTTCATATTCAGAACCGTGTAGCATACTTAGATGCATAAATTTATTCACTGACCTGTTCTAGCTTCCTGTATTATCTAGTCAAATTGCATCCAGGTCTGAAAAAAGAAGATTTCACAACAGTGAACAGTGTTTCACAACAGTCTATAAGGTATGTTTTATGTTATGGTGGCGGTAAAAAGAAATATTTACTTTTCTTTAGGTCACTCCATAATCTTCTCACAATGAAATCATTCACTGGGTTATACATAGAACAGCTAAGTCACATAGGGAAATGTACTACCACTACATATGAATTCAGTAGTTGTAAAATTCTTGTATTTAAGATAGGGAGTATTTCTTTAATCCAATTTAATATTGAATGCATGTGCTTTTTCATTTCCTTATTAGTTTTGGCCTTGTTTGATTTATAGTTTCAGAATCATAATCAATACCAAGGACCTATCTGGAAAGCAAATGTAACTATTGCTTTCAGAATTTTTTGGACAAAGAAAAGAATCTCTTGTGCAGATATTTTGTTTAGTTTTGTCTTGTTTTTGTTAATCTGAAATCAATAATCTGTTTGGACCTGAAGCCAAAATAAAGATATACTCACTAAGAGTAGAATTTTCGGGCCTCTTATGAAACAAGTTTTGTGGTGACTACCCACAAACCAGCAGGGAGTAAGTAGGAACCCTTCACAGCCAATGGTAACCTCTTATCCACCCAAGCAGCTAATAAGGACTTGTGATGAAATATATCTTTCAGCATATCAATATATGTCAATGTTTATAGTTCACAGGCCAGACCCCTCCCAGGAAAGCTCGACAGGACGATTCCCCACTGTCTGTTTCTTAGGCATGTTGGGATGGCTGCAGCTGATGGCATTCCCTCCCCGTGACCGCTGATTTTTCAGAGGTGCTGAGCAACCTCAGCTTCCCTTTGCTAAAAATCAGACATGATCTGCTAGTGTAGTACACATTATCGTGTCCAAACTAACTATGAAGAAACCAATTTTCTCTCTTTCAAGCTTTCCTATTGGTAGTGTGTCCATTTTACACTCAAATCACTTTTGAACCATTTCAACAGAGAAAGCAAAACTCATACTTTAGCCAAAAGCCCCTTTAATTTGACAGACAACTGGACTCTTGTGAGCAGAAGGAAGTCAAAACATTAACTACTATCAGATGGCCTCACTTCATTTCCACACACAAGGAAGTTTTCCAGATTAAAATAATTAAAAATTGTAACCACAATGACTGATGGTTGACTGTTTTATTGTAATTAGGCTTTTCTGTATCCACATTTTTATTGTAACTGATACTTCAAAAACATTAAACAAGTTGATCTCTAAACACCCTCAGTGATATAGCGTACTAGGGTCCTCATTTTCCCGGCACTAAGGAAGAGAGACATCAAGCAACTTGTTGCATTTCATACAAAAGACCAGTATCACAGCCAGATATGAAAGCCAGGAGCCTCATTGCCTTTCTGTCAGTCTGAAATGAATACTTAAAAGTTTTACATTCTGTTAATGACAACCAACATAGCAGCTTTGCATCCTTATCAGAATGATTCCAGGTGAAGCCATCCCACAGAAACAATCCAGCTTGCTCAGTAAACGAGGAAATGTTATGCTTGCCAACATCTCCTATTTCTCTATCACCTTAAAATCTTGTCAAAGTCCAACTCATTTTTCTCAAATAAATACAGATGGAGACACTTCAGCGCCTAGCCCTGATATGAGACCAACATAAACAATTAATATTACCAAAATGGTTCACAAAATATTTTAATGACTGTAGATAAAGAATTGGGAATCTTCAGGTTTTGTTTTGTTGCTGGCTCTAAGCAAAAACACTGTAAACTCAGTGTTTGCTATCTCCCAAAAAGCTGCTAACAAAAATGGTACCTTAGGACATATCAGAGCAAGTTCCAGTCAGGAAGCAACACAGCCTGCTTAATCCAGCACCGAAGTTGAGCTTTTAGTTGGCTTGGAATACAAGCAGATAAACCTTATACCTGATCAGAGCACAGGCTGTATCTATATAAAGTGCCATGTAAGTTTGTCCTCCTAGAATACACTGTATAGACTTATTCTTCCTGAGGTTTTTTGCCCAACCTCTCACATCTTTTGGGGGGGCTTCTTATTCTTCCTAAACTCTCTAATCTTCCTCCCTGCTAGTTCCAAGTTCTTTCAACAAGTAAATACTACAAATAGTAGATTATTTCTCTCTTATCAGAACACAGAGTTTATTTTATCCACGCTTTCTCCTCTAGCATTCGTTGCTTCAGGCTATAATTCCTGTGCCCTTCCTGCCAACTGCAACCTTCAAAATATGCGGCTGCTTACAAATGTCTGTGACAAGGCAGGAGTCAGCTATAAACAAGGAGGATCATTCTCAGATGCATTCTAAGAATAAACCCAATCTATAGAAGCCAAAATTACACATACAAGTATTTCATGGGGCATAAATTTGCACCTACACAATAAAAGTTAAGGTTGAGCACCCTTTAAAATATATTTAGAATAAATCTGGGAGTGGGAAAATAGTAAGTGAATCCTTAATGTGTCATTAGAAACAAAGAATCTAAAACTTTCAAAAATATATATTTATCAGGGGCATTCAGCATCACCAACTTAAGCCATTTAGAACTACATCTTTATACAGGCCTGCCCTTTACCACCATCTGTGCTTGCACAAAACCCTTGTATAGGCAGGCACTGCAAACTGCACCATCATTCTGGCAAATGATAAGTGTCATTAATGCTAAGCACACCCAGGTAGTCTGTGTGCATAAATCCTAGAAATAGGCTTTCCCCTCTAATAGATTACAAAAGTAGTATGACCAAATGCTTACACATAGAGAATTACAGATGCTGATCACCTTTTAAAATGGCATCATTAAAAGTGATACTAACTGGTAAAGAGTGAGTTTTAAAAAAAAAAATCTCAAGGTCAACTACTCTACTTTGTCAATGGTTTCATCTACTGGCATAAACAACATTGCTTACATTAATACACCAGATCACCCCTTTGCTTGGTGTTAATGTCTGTGTCTGCTTTTTTGTATTTACAAAATTATAGACACTCATTTTTAATATACCTTTTTTATTAGCTGTTAGGAGGATATGAACATACATGCAGGCTCCTCTGCTACCTGAACATGCATGCACTGAATTCTCTGTGTTCAGATTAAAAAGTCTTGTACTTTTATATTGCAAACACATGATTTGAATAACAAATTTCAGTCATAGGCTTTTCTTGACCAAGGTGTTTTCTGTGTATTTAGATGAGCTGTGATTTCTCATAATTCAATTTCATGTAATGATACTTAATCTAAACTGAGTATTATAAAAATACCTTTTTAGATAATAGTAACTGAAACAGCAAACATTCAGTCTAAGAATGAGAATTTTGAGTTGATTATCTGTCAATTACAGAATACATGTGGATAATTCACTCCCATCCATAACTGACTCTTTGAACTGATCTCGTTTGTACTAAGAGAACCACACACCCTGCTTTTAGCTAGGCTTTGATACAAAATATTTAATTTCTGGCACAATCAGTCAGGACCTCTTTAGAAATCAGATCCTCCTTCCTCTTCCACCTTTATGTGTTATTATTTCTGCATGGCAAGAACTATTGTTCAGATCACTATTTCGTTGTGTAGCATTCCTGTCCCACTATGAAGCTAAGCTTACAGGATTTTTGTTGCTATTAAAAACACATTTCATGATCTTAACAATGCTAATCCACATGTACAAGAGTAGGTGGATATAAAAGTATTCACCTAAGGAGCTCCCTAGCTTTTGATAAGATTAGGTCCACTGATTTTATGGATATCAAAGGAGATTACAAGATCCACTGAAGTAAGCAGGTGTTTTAAAGTCCCTCACATAGGAGGAGAATGCCAGGCTCAGAGAGACAGACTATCAGTGTTCCTATCAGTCAAGTCAGGGCCAACAAACCACAACTCAGATGCCTAAAATTTCCTTTTCATGCCTTAAGTCTTGATGTAATAGAACTGCAGACATCCCATGGAAATATGACTAGATTCTCTTGCATAAATTTAAGTAAACATTAAACACACTTGGACTGGACAACTCAACTCCATCCTTACCTGTTCATTTGCATTTTTTCATTGCAATATATACATGTGGAGTTACTATATGGAGCTTTTACTTCAAAATCTTCTTTCTCATAGTATCTAGTCTTTATCTCAGAATGTCTTTTGGACAATGAGAATCTCAATTATCTTTTCCATAAAATGCTATATTGTGGCTTCCTTTACCTTGCTTATTGTTATTTAATTCTTATTAGAAACCTTCTAGTTAATACAGCTGTAAAATTATGCTATAGAGATATTCTCCGTAAGCCTCAGATTTATAACAAATTGTCAGTGCAGGCACTGGTATTTTCTGTGGTTTTCAGCTCCTGATGTTAAAAACGTGCATTTCACAGAATCACAGAATGGTTGAGGTTGGAAGGGACCTCTGGAGATCATCTAAGTCCAACCCCCCTGCTCAAGCAGGGTCACCTAGAGCACATTGCACAGGATTGCATCCAGGCGGGTTTTGAATATCTCCAGAGAAGGAGACTCCACAACCTCTCTGGGCAACCTGTTCCAGTGCTCTGTCACCCTCACAGTGAAGAAGTTTTTCCTCATGTTCAGACGGAACTGCCTGCGTTTCAGTTTGTGCTCATTGCCTCGCGTCCTGTCACTGGGCACCACTGAAAAGAGTCTGGCTCCATCCTCTTGACAGCCTCCCTTCAGATACTTGTACACGTTGATAAGATCTCCTCTCAGCCTTCTCTTCTCCAGGCTAAACAGGCCCAGCTCTCTCAGTCTTTCCTCATAAGAGAGATGCTCCAGTCCCCTAATCATCTTTGTAGCCCTTCACTGGACTCGCTCCAGTAGTGCCACATCCCTCTTGTACTGGGGAGCCCAGAGCTGGACACAGTACTCCAGATGCGGCCTCACCAGGGCTGAGTAGAGGGGGAGGATCACCTCCATGTTTACTTCCATAATGTTTTAAAAGTGCTTTTACTTCCAGAAAGTTATGCTGTATTAAGAGTTGGTCTGGTGCATGAAATCTTTAACACGCTTTCAAAAAAAGAGAATGGAAGAATGGAGAGGTGCCAGTCAGGCAGTGGATAAACATGTATCTCACCAGCTGAGGGCAACTGCACTAATGATGTATCACCAAGTCTTGATCTTTACTGCTTGACATTGATTAACACCAGTTGCAGACGACAGGCAGATGACAACTGTGCTAACAAGCTATTGCCAGCAATTGTAAATGCTTTCCCATACTGGATTGGTGCAACCACCAGTTTTCATGCTTCCTTTTAACTCTTTATATTGTAATTCTTTCACCATGTTCTTTAGATAAGAAATTTCATGTGGTACCACACAATCTCCTCCACTCACAGATTAGAAGGAAATTTGCTTAGATTACAGCACTGAAAGTCAGCAAACTGCTGTCAAAATTGAGATAAAGATATAGTACTGATGCTGTTAAGGAGAGGGCTACCAAGATGGTCAAGGGCTGGAGCCCTGTGAGGAGATGCTGAGGCACCAGGGCTTTAAAAATTTAGAATTTAGAAACTCACAGAATTTCCTCCAGCAATTTCTGGAGGAAATTGCCTGAACTGTTTTATACTGGAGGACAACATAAAACTCCTTGCTGAACTTAAATTATGAAACACAAGAGCTACATCTATATTCACACTTTGGTTCAAAACAGTATTGCAGTTTTGAAGTGAATCTCCTGATCATCCCCTCTTACTGTGCATTAGTTCAGTTCAAAGGGCAGTTTTAATGTATGCTAACTAGATTCCTTTTGGAGGACACTAAAGAGGAATCTCCAAGCCAGACATGCACCAAATGCAATGTAGCAAGTAATGGGTTCATAAGGGTCCAAACCAAAGGTTAGTGCTTCAGACAGCTGCAAACTGCATGTATGGTGAGGACAGTCGAATCAGAAGACCAGACTAAATCCTCCTAAACCTCCTGAACAGTACATAGGATACTGGTAGGGGCCTCAGCACCAACTACTTTGATCTGCTGATCCATTTCTCCTGTGTCAGACTTGTTGTTGTTGACATAGCCCCTACCAGAAAAATTACAGTCTGGCATTTGTATGGTCTGAAATAACTGCAACAAAAGAAAGAGAAATGAAAGAATAATCATTTAGGTGGATGTCATAGCAGATACCCAATTATTCACTTAAGTCTTACTGAGTTTTAGGATATTAATTATTTTGCAGGGAGGGAAAGGGAATTATGATTCCTTATCTTTCCAAAACTGCAGTACCAGCTGCTAGAAGGTTTATTATTATTATTACTTATGTCTTTTCTCTTTTGCATATTCTGAAACTCCTCTAATATTACTAACATTGAAAGCAAAACAAAGTAACAGTTCTCAGTCCTAAGTGTTGGATAAAAACACACAGAGAAACAAAGCAGCAATTACAAATTCAGTGTTATTCTATTTACCACTGTAATAACTGTTCATTTGAAGTTCTATGATAAAAAGAAGTACATAAGCCAAGATTTTGTCCTTACCTTCTATTCATTTTATGTACATGGAGAAATATTTCAAATTAACACCACAGCATACAAGCACAGTACAGCATGTTAAAAAAGTAGAATAGTAGAAAAGGGGGCTTAAAGCTGCTTCTAATGAGAAATAACAAATCTTTCTAAAATTATCCAGAATTGTACACAACCATATTATGTCAGCAGGTAAAAAAGGGTTGGAATCAGTCCCCAGTCATTTTATATATCATATAAATATATGATACATTACATTTATCATACATGGATTACATATATCATATGGCATAGCTTCTCTTAACCTCTTCTTGGCCAGACAGTAGTAAAAACACCAGTGGCAATTCTGGAGTGGCTTCTATGAAAAGGATTGGTTGCATCTCCCTGATGAAAATGAATTTGCATCAAAAAAGAGAGCGTCCCTCAAGATTTTGATACTAATTGGCTTTCAACAATGTCCTGAATGAGAAAAGATAAACCATTTTCTTGACCTTAAATTTTTCAGGTAGCTGAGGTTTGACTTAGTGACAGAAAATGAATGGATCCTCACATCCACCCACTATCTCAAACTAACGCTGCACAACCCATATATAATGAAACAATTTTGGTCATTAGTCACTATAACAGTCATTACAGCAGCTTTTATAAAAAGTGAGTTTTCTTTATTTACTTCAAAGCTACTAAAAGACTGACACACAACTGAAAGCTACAGCACAGTTAGTTTCTAGAACTCTGTGAAATCTGGACTCAGTATATCTTTTCTAATTGTACTATTTTCTTAAAAAAAGTGCCCCAAACAAATCCCTTAAGACTATTTTTAAATATACGACTAATGTTTTTTCCTGTTCTGTGGGCCAGTTACTGGGATTAGAGCTGCACCTAACCAGTATAAGCACTGATTCAGTAAAATGTTTAAGCTTCTGCATAATATTTTTTAAAAAGTCCACAGTGCAGTCAATGAGCTACTTCACATGCTTAAATTTAAATATGCTAATGGTGCATTGTTAAATCAAAACCTTAATGCTAATATTTTTCTTAGGCATTTAATAGGGTTTTGGCAGAGGAATAAGAGGCAACATCTTATTTCTTGCTGTAAACATCAGAAGAGGGAAGATGATGTGCAGTCTAGAATGCAGAAACACACACATTATTAGTTAGATACTTTTACATTAACTTTTGAATACATCACTACAAATTTTATTGATTTGTCATAATAACAATAATGGGAACTGTCTTTACAGACCTGTTAGAAGATTCATTTTTCCTGCTGCTATGATCTAAAGTTGCTTCTGATTTCTTTCATTTCCCTCCTTCCTTCTACTGATCCTATCCATAATGCTGATGGTGTAAATTAGTGCCTTTGAGTATTTTTGGTTAAAAAGAGACAAATTAACGTGAGTCATCCTCACTTTCAGCTAGTAAATTAGATTCAGTTTGACAGCTTGTACAGCTACCAAAGGTTCCTACAGAACTGGCTGAAGCACAGTTACACAATAAACTAAGTGTGCCAGCACTGAGGGGAGTGTCAGATTCACAGTCTTAAAGCTAAGTTTATTCACACTTATCCTCAGTGTAAATCTTTCCCCTGCAAAACTCAAATTTATACTGTCTGAAGCACTTTTCAAACTGGAACAGACTGGGCAGTAATGTGCAAGATATAAATCAGTAGCCTTTGGCAGCATTTAAAGAAAAAAAATATATATTTTTTCGAAACAGCTTTCAATAATGTCTTCATTAAGAAACAAAATAATTTGAAGTTAAAAGACTTCTTGTCAGGTCAAACAAAATAATTTCATTTGACTCAAAAATGTTGTTTTACCATACCCAAAGTCTAAAAATTCTTTGCCTTAACTATTTTGTCCTGATCTTTCAAGTTTGGTAAATTAACTGAAACTACTGTTTTTTTCACATAACAGTGGTGTCCTATAAGCACTGCATGTAATTACTTTCCATAACAGCTATCCTCCAAAATTATGTGCTGGATATAAGAAAGTAGATAGCTCTATCTGAAAAGTTAATCACCACTGAATTTGGTAATTATTGTGTAGATCAAGGTTGTGACAATCATGTATATGAAGTCAAGACTTCCAAAAAAGGGTAACATTATATAAACCCAGAGACAGTGGTAAATATATCTTGATTAAAGAGTTATGTAGGGTGTTAAGTTCAGATAAGCTCAAAATCTGCAAAATGCAGGTGAAGGTCTTGCAGAACCAGAAGACCTCATTCACTCAGCAAATAGGAAGCAAAAAAGACAGCTTATGTAAAATATTACAGGCATGCAATTTCACCCAGTTCTAAAAACAATAAGCTGATGACCTAACAGGGTCTTATTCATTTTCCACTTTCCTTTATGTGTTTTTAATATTGGATATTAGAAAAATACCAGCCTCAGCCACTACATTCCACTCTCTTGCCACCTGCAGTTCAAGGTTGATATTGATATGAGATTAGTTTCTACTGTTTATCACAATAAACTAGTAGTGTTTCCTGGCTCAGATAACAGTCAGTGTTCATAACACTGTAATATCTTTTTTTCGTTTACTCCCTTGCTTAGTGATTTAATATAGAATTTGTAATCTTTTTCCAAAAAATCCAGCTAGATTGTATTAATACTTGCAATTCAACACAAGGGGGGAAAAAAAAAGTCACCTATGTTTGAGTCAGCCAAGCTTCCTTCTTCCAATTACAGTGGCTGAGGGCCCCCAACTCCTCTCCAGTTCTGTGTGGTTGGGGGCCCGGGATGCCCGACAGCAGAAGGGACGCTCCTAGGGAAGGTCCCACGCAGTCTTCGGAGCCACCCTGCTGAAGTCTAGTAGTTCCTAAGAGAATCAGCCACTTACAAAGCTAACACATCTCCTCAACATGAGGACATATTCACTTTTATTTCGGTTTATATTAAACTCCCAGAGAGACTTACCTAAATGGCTGGCATAAAATATGTGATTACAACAGAAAAATACTTCATACACCTGAGCATCACTGTCTACACAGACTGAATACTGAAAAGGCAAGAAGTTTGTCTTTTTGTTTCTTGATCATCTCTTTGTTGCAGAATTCCCTCCTGAATCACATTCTTCATGAAATTTATTCCTTTCTTTTCTTTTGGCATACAGAAATAGGAGTATTACTTTTTTTTTTTTTTTAACATAAATTGTTATCATCCACAATATTCCCCCATCTACTGAAAACAAAGCAAGCAGTTCTATTGATGATTCAGTACAAAATCTTTCATGCAGTATTAAGGACTTTTCTTTTTTTTATGTGATAATTTTTTTTTACATAAGCTCAATATTTTGAATTCAGCTGAGGAATCGCTCTGCTGTTTATTCAATAGTTTTCTATTTTCTTTAAGGAACAAAAGCCTTCTCCTATTTGCATGATTTAATACCAAGAAATTCAACTGCTACTAAGGAGAGTATAATCCACAAAGCCCAATAGCAAAAACATTTACTTTGTGTCCTGAAGGCAGCAGTATACTCTCAAAAAAATTTATTCCTTAATACCTTTTTCACTTTCAGTATTATACCAGTACTTATTTCATCACTTGGAGATCAGTCTGGAACTTTCCAATAAGATAAACTATCACTACATTCAGACTAATTCTGGAGTCTTACCTGAAATAATGAAAAATGAAACCTCTGTGCCTTATTGCTGGAAAGCACTTACTCATCATAATTTCCAAGTTAATCAGTGGGAATTAAGACTCCTTATCTCACTTCTCTGTTGTGAATGGAACACAAAGAACAGCACTGTCATGGTCCAAATGTCACTCAGATACATATATAAATTTTTCCACTCCAGGGCTTTCAAGATACTTGAGTCGCAAAACTGCAGTAATAGAAATCAGCCTCAATTTCTACAGCTTGCTGCTGATGAGGATAGAAATAGTCCAAACAGACATCGTTGTAATACCTGTCTTACAACGTTATCAGTCCCTGTAGTTTTATGCTTCTGAGAAAAGAAAGCAAGAGAAAGAAAGAAAAAGAAAGAAAGGGAGGGAGGGAAGAGTGAAGGAATAAAGCTGTTGGAATCTAAATGTTAGTTCAAGTTAAGGTCTGGATAACTTTTTTTAAGGAATGTTTCCAGCAAAAATACTTATTCGCCCACAAAAAAATTTCGTTTGTATTTTCTTTCTGTAGACCCGCCATGAAATTTATGATGGGAATCAGAAAGAGCGCTGAACAGCCAGATAATCCAGGGCAGCCATTATCCTGCTGTTCAGGGGACTCGCCTGGATCACACACCAGCTCTTCTGAATGAAGAGGATCGCATTACCAGAATCACTGTCATTTCCTCCAAAGCTCACATTCAGTCATAATTTTTGCCTTTACCCTTTAGTGTACTGATGTAATCTTTGCTTCAGGAAAGGCTCCAAACCTATTAACACAATGTTTCTTTATGCTGTATGCTGTGACTCCTGAATGGGCACCATACCAGCAATGGAGCTTTTAATACAAAATGCATCGCAAACTGTTGAGAGGGGGCTGGGAGGGGATGGCTGAAGGAAGCAAGTGGAGGGATGGCAATGCTAATAAAGCCCGTTTCTCATCTTTATAAAGCCATTCTACCGCACGGAGCATGCAAGGAAGCAGCTAGCACACTGGCACATTGGTGAACTTAGATGGACCGTCTAAGAGACGGGCAACCTAGACGATACAGAGTGTGTTTCACCCCACTAGATGCAAAGGAGTGAATATACAGATACGCATGCAATTGCACACCCCTCTGTGCAGCAGACTGGCACACAGGAGAGAACCGGGCTGTGCACACAGAAGAGAGTCTGGTAACAGCGTCCCGGTGGGGGAGAAGGAACTTTATGAGCTGTTGAACTCACTGGAGGATGCTCTGTGGGGCTGCTTTGACCAGTGAAGTCCTGTGTCCAATCTACCACAACTCTGATCTTTAAAAGCATAACTGACTCATGACCTTGTACACCACGGAAAATTCTTGAAAAAGGACATTGAAATTGTGTGGAAAACAATTGAGAGAAAATATCCAAGAACCCTAATTCAACACGGAACTTTGCGCTGTTAAAGGAAAAGCTCTAGACCCTGGGCCAGCTCAAAATTCAAACGCATGCCTGAGGGTAGAAAGCAAAGGGAACAATTTTAAAATGCAGTAACTTCTTCACTGAAGCAGGGTCTAAACCACTGTATCAGATCCATCACCTAAACATCATCTATTCTGCAACAGAGCAAAATCAGGAGATGACAGAAATAATCAGGGACTTAGAGAAAGGGCAGGAGGGAAGAACATTGTTTGTGAAATACTGCTAATCATTAATGAGCTTGAAAGAAAAGTTCAAAAAGAAAGAAGCAATGGTCGAAAATATCAAAACTGAGCGGCTTAATCAGATTCCTTAAGACATACATGAGCATACATTAACTATATGGTGCTAAATACCCAAGCATGCATGCATTCATATACATTTGTCCACATTTATTTTCCCATATTAAAGGTTAGAGCTGCTTCTAACATGATGTTTTATTGCTTTGTTGTTCATGAAATTCATACTTGTAGAGCATGCACTGCATTGAGCTCTACTGTATTTAGATTATTTTTGATTTTCTGTGTATACTTTGTTCAATTAAATTTCACTATTATACACTGAAATCTAAGACTTTCAGATCTTCACTTTCCTGAAACTCCAAAATTTCACACTTAATATACAAATTTTTATTCTGTCTTTAAAACTTTGCTTAATTTATTGTACACACAGATTCTCTGACTGGACCTTCTGCAATCTGTACCAGTAGCCATCCTCATATTTCTTTCTGTGCAGTATTTCTGTCTTTCAGCGTGCCTTACTCTTTAGGTTACATCTGGAGGCAGATGGCATTTGAAACTGAAATGAGCAAAATGGTTTTTAGCTCAAAAATGAGCTGAATTCATGTATAATTTGCACTTGTGAGTAAATATGTGCTAAATTGATCTAAGATGGTCTAGACCAGTAAGTCATATTTGAGAACCAGCATCTGACTGCTTTCAATAAATGAGCACATAAAAGGAATGTGCTCTTTTATATGTGAAATCCTTAAAATGGATATTTTGTAGGCTCCAGGGATCTAATCTACTCCAATCCCTTTTAAAAAGGATGTTAAATTCTACTGCTTTACACTGATCACAGTTCTCTGCAGGCAGCTCTTTTTATTTTCTTGGATTTGATCTGTGTGTTCCTCCCCCCAAAAAATTCTTTTAACATCTCCAAAGAACTATTTTGATCTCAGACTCAGTCCCTCATTAACTTTTATCTGTCAGTTG